>NC_089591.1:26288451-26588451 GCF_019320115.1 Miscanthus floridulus | reverse complement strand
GGCCCATCGAGGATATCAAGACAACAAGGAATAGCCCAAGGCTACCTGAGGGGTTGACCCTCACCAGCTATGACCACTCAGAATGATGGAGAAGCGACCTCATCAGCTCATGGACTTAAGGCCATGGCAACTCCGTTGTGAGCAGGCGCTCGGGGGCTCGCTACACCCCAAGCAACGATAATCAATCCCACGATAGGTTTTGATACATCGGTCAGTTACATCCACTCTGACCTTAACCTCTTTGCCCAAACACATGCACCTACACATGTAGGCTTGTCCCCAGCTCTAGAAACCCACACCTAGCCCATGGAGCGAGCCATAGAATAGTGTGCTCATGCGTCTCATCCTAGAGCCGCTTAGATCCCTGAGTGATCTGATCCAGTTTGCACTAATAGCCGGACATGAGACACATATGGAGGATGCACACAAAGGGCACACATGCATGCCCCACAACATAACACTGCTTGTCACTGTCCCAGTGACTCCTTTCTTGAGCATCTTCTAATCACTTCCCAAGCCACAATGAGCTGGACCTGCGTCATGACTTCTCACTCGGGATGCCCTGGCCGACCTAATGGACCACTTTCTAGGCAAGGCAAGGTGCCCGCGTATGAGCCTGAGAGGAATTAGGAAACCCGTTCGCTCAGGACCAGGGTTGATAAGGGAAGGACTCATGTTGTTTCCTCACTTTCTTCCCACAACACACCGGATCTACAGTCATCCTTTGCCTTTCTATCGCTCCAATGGATCGCGCACATTTTAGCCCCAGTGGGCCAACCCTCGAGTTAAGATATGCATCCGTGTGCATAGATCTAAGGGGATGAAGCACATTCCAATTTGAACAAAAAGTAAGTGAAAGAACGGCAGAATGACAAGCGAATGCGCCAATCACACTTCATTCTCATAAAACCCAAGTAAGTTCTTTACAAAAAGGACACACACACAACTCAGGACCCTTACACTAAGGGTCATCACATACTAGAGGCCTAGAACTGGTGTCGTACGGTAGGTAGTTCATTCCTGCTCCATAAGCGGCTGTTCTATTCTCATTAAAGATGTCGCCACACAACAGTCCCCAATGCATGAACTAGGGCAACAGCAAGGACAACGTTGCCTTAGCGTGGACACCTTGACATCACAATACACCACCAGGTCACATGTAATAGGGGACTACATGAAGCTAAACTACTGTAACCAAAATAGGCAAGGCTATGCACCACACGGGAGCAAGGAAAAGAAGACACCTATACCACTCGAAGGAAAACGAAGAAGGGTGCGATGCCGCCGAACCTATTTTACCAATGTTTAGGTCACAAAAATGGGGTCCCGCTGAACCAAACCTCACGAGTTGATCCCTAGGCAGGACTATGTGGCCATGGCATTCGAACGACCAGACCAACGATGGTCACGGATAGACGACAACACATAGGAGAATCGAATTCCGGGACATGAATTGAAAGAAACATCTTCACTTAAAAATTCTCCAAGAACCCTAAGCACACCTCAAGCTCTTAGCCATCACCACGGATGACCTCTTCTACGTCCATGGTAGCGACGATGGCATCCGCAGCGGCGGCAAAATCGTTAACCAGCTCAGCTCGCACCTTTGGCCGGATGCACCACGGGAACCTAGGCACCACCCGATGGAGGTTGACCCCGGTCCACAGTTACATGGCGGTGAGGGTGATGCTGGACCCTTGTCGTATCCCTACCACCATTGCCCATTCATGATCCTATGCCATGATGACCCTCAAAGGCGAGGCAGCTCCTCCTCGTGGCGAGAAACCACCAGCCGCTCCTCCAATGCTAGCAACAAGATAACACGAAGATCAATGACTCCAGACATCCATCCGAGCGTCAAGACTAAGGAAACCCTTACTTATGATGCATGTCTAGAAGATGGTAGTCGTCGCCTATGCGACAGCAAACTCACCCTCCGAGGCGACGAGAGCGACCTTAGTGGCATCAAGGTTGAGCTCCAGCCGCCTCGTGGAAAACCATTGGTGAGCTTTGTTTGCCTCATGGATGAGGTGGTGAAACTCTCAACGGCCACCCGGAGATGATGAAAATGAGCTCGATCCCGCCCCCGGTGGGCCCCGGCTAGAGCAATGCCAGCAATACCGACGACCCTTCCCGACGTGGCATGAGAGATGGCCCTGAGGAGAACTCACGGTCAACTCAGGTTAACACCAAAACTCAAAACATTGCTTATATGCTTACCCCTATTCATGCAATAGATGTCAAAGATAGGGTGGTGGACCACCAGCCTCCGGTGACCCCTCTCGTGGATGATTATCATGATCCATCAACCCAAAGAGGAAGGAAAAATATTAGCACCCAAAGGAAAAAAGGAAGAAGCAGCGGGCACACACCGAAAAGCGAACGATCCCCTCTGTCATACCAGTCCTCCTGATTTATAGCTCCATCAACCAGCCATATGGGACACCTTAGGCGCACACGTACTCAACTTTATTTACTAACCACCTTCTCATAGCATAGGGAAGGTGGAGGTGGCTGGGCAAAAGACTAAGCAGTGGGCACCAGCACGGCAACGTATCCCGAGTAAGCCTCGAACCTTTTGCCTTAAGTATCTTTTGATTCATGCAGCCATGATTTATGGAGCATGACCCTTAAACAAGAGGGCACCGCCAAGACACGATGTGGCCAGGGGAGGTCAACAACCCCCTAGATTCATGTGTCAAACGACCCTCCCCATCCATGACCCCATGTCATGCTTAGGAAACCTTCTCTTGGGTCGGCCCTTAGATGGGCTAGAGGCCACAAAAGGGATAGTGATAGGGAGGAGATGGGCCCCATGGCTCTAATCAGTGGTGTGGAGCCACATGACCATCTCTCCCTATGTTCGACTCGTCCACCTAGAAGTCTCTCGGGTTGACCCCTCTGGGGGAGGCATCTTGCCCTCTAGCCATTGCGGAGGCAGTTGGGGACCAACGGGATTGACGATCGATGATTTATAGGATGTCTCACATGAGGCACCGCTAAACTCCATGTCGATTGGGGAGGATATCAGGTCCCGCTCAGATTACCCACTGACCCCGATGAGGCGCACCTCTCCAACCATGTGGTTACGGTAGACATGCCTCTCCCTATGTTTGGCGAAACCAGACCCGCCTATTACAAAGGCAATATGACCTCTCAAGGTCATCAAGGATGCTAGGGCAAAACAGAGTTGGGTCCCCACGACCCCAAAAGAGGTCAGGGCCAAGCCCTGACCAACTTTGCCCTACATCTTAGGTCTTAGACCTAAGGCCTGCTCTAGAGAATCACAAACCATCAGGGGTCTACAACCTCTCCAGGAGAGATTAGCGAAGCAAAGAGGCCGGGTGACGCATAATGTGAAGCCCTGTAGCTTGAGCATGGCTCGGTCACATAGAAAAAACAAGAAAGGTCCAAAAACCTATGAGTTAGGGCACTGTCACAAAAAGTCCTCATGACTATGCAAACCAGAGGTTAGGGAAATGACTCCTCAAAGATTGGTGAGCAAGACATCCTGATGCACTATGCACTGGCAAGGCAAGGCTTAGCGGTCATGAACCACAACACTAGGACATCCAGGCAAAACAAAACACAACATCAACCCTTCACATTAAATTCTTCAACCCGCAAGGCATTGAGCAACAAAGCTCAAGTAGGCTGTGACCATAAGCCCATGCTCCAGATGAACATGCATATCAATGCTTTCTCGATCACTTTGTGATCGCAAAAATGCTCAGGGGCTACTATTGGGGTCATGACCCTGGGGTGTCTCAATGCACTGATTTGTTAGCAAGCTGCATGGCCTACAATGCAATAGTTAGCAAGGGCCCAAATGATCGAGGCCCTACAAAACCCAAGTAGAGTAGGTCAGGCACTAAGGCCAGGGGTGTTCATGACCCCTTCCTTCAGCATAGGTCACATGACGCTCAGATGAGCGACCTCTCCCCCATCATGACCCCTAAAAGGGATAGGGAGAGGTCGGGCCTTGCCTGATGAACCTACTCTAATAGGGGTGAGTATGCCACACCAATTGCTCATGGACTAATGTGACAATAGTCACCTCAGTCCTGTTGGACACCATCCTAGTGCCACGTCGCACCAATAAGATAACTCCACATAGCGGTGTCCATGGGTATGATGTTGACCATCCAAATACTGAACTGATAGGATGTGTGTATGATCCCACCCACTATGGAATGGGATCTATGACATGGGTCTTGACCTAGAGACCTCCCTGGTAGGCGGAGAGCCCCAACCCCAATGATTGGGGTCATGGCCCTTAGCCCCACGAAGTGACCAGGTGAGCAATGACCTAGGGCGGCTACCTACTATGGGTACGATGCCTCGAGAAACCTAAAGATGATGGCAAAGACCATGACAAATGCTGCCTTGCATAGGATAGCTAACGAAACATCACCGTGGCTACAGTGCTACCATGGCCATCACAGTAGCACCACGTTAGACCCTGCCATGACATAGCCACAAGACCATAATGATAGCCACGCCTAGGCAAGCTCCAAAAGATGACGTAGCTTGCAAGCCAAGTTAGCTAGGACCTCCCTTAGGCTCTTGACCCTTCAGTCGGTCGAACCTCCTCTTTGTAACAAGCCTTGGCCTCAAACTCTATATAAGGGTAGCCAAGGCTCCCATCTTAGGGATCTTTAGATTCATCATCCTCTACCATTCCATCCATAGCAGTAGGGCTCCTAGAGCTTCTCTTCGGGCTGCCCCTCATCTAGCATAGGTTCTACCACCTCTTTCAACATTCTTGTGCCCCCATTGTAAGAACTTCATAGCATTCAAGCAAGGAACACACATTAGATCTTCTCTGAGACTAGATGTAGGGCTCTAGCCTAAACCAGTATAAATCATCATGTCTATTGGATGCTACCATCGTCTTTCTAGAGCAGTGTGGCAATCATGTAAATTTACTAGTCCGGTTTATGAAACACCGACACCAAGTTACTAATTGCAACTTGTTCATCCATGAAACTAGCAAGGGGGTTGGAGTTGGTTGGGAATGTCTAGGACATTGACCGGGCAACCGCTCAAACGTTTCATTGGAAACTCAGGCCGTATTAGGGAAAGGTTTGAGACATTAGGCAACCCTTATCTCTAGTGCACGAGATACGGAGGTTCATCCTATTTCTCTATGTGGGTATAGTTGTACACCTCTACAGAGTCTTGAAAGCCTAGAGTCCCTTGGGATGGAACTATTCGGTTGTTCTTTCTTTCTATACCCATGGTAGCATAAACAATGGACTATGAGCACTTTGTTATAATGATGAATACCTTTAGTTCTATGTTGAGCATAGCATGTCATAATCTTAATGAACATCATTGCTTTTCGTACTCATTCAAAAACCTAATAACTCCCTTATGCATCCACCAAATACTATATGTTGGAATTAAGTCCTATGAGTATGCAATGTACTCATGGTGCAGCCGTTAAGATGTTTTGCAGGAATGTTGTAGACCGATGGAGGCCGAGTCTCCATCCCCATTGCTTAGTAGCATTAGAGAAGGGCAACCCTGAGTGTGCTACACATTAACTTTGTAGTCTTATTCGAGTGACCTTGAGTGATTACTCTAGAATGGATTCTAGATCTTGTCCATTGGTTGGATCAGAACGTGCAATTTATGTAAACTCTATCTTGTATGCTTTCTAGTTTAAGTTATTTGGGCATTATTCATTAGACTGTGTCAATTTGGTATGTGAACTGTTGTGTGTCACTCAACCTGATCCTGAAGTGGAGTTGCATAGTGCACTCCTATCGACCGCATGACTTGGTTTTGCTTAAATGGAGCACGTCAAGTGGATGACACTCGATTTAGGTGAAGTATCACGAGGGGCACCCCACACTCCGCCACCTTCTAGCCCGCTCCTTGTGCTCTTACAAATGTGTCTATAGCTCCTAGAAGCGTCTCGTCTCTGACAACTATCAGGTGCTACCCCACACTATGGCCGGCTTCTTCTATGACACCGAGAATGGCAAGCGATAATTCGCTTGCATCACTGGTGAATGCCCCTGACTTGTCCTTCTTGCCCTTCCTCAGGGACAATGTAGCTGTCTCAGATTGCTACAATGGCCTCATCCTATGCTGGTGCCTTAGGGCTGCTAGATACCGCTATGTTGTCTACAATCCAATGACCCAGAAGATTAATACACTACTACCTAGCACCCATGATGTTGGCCATTCTGTTGGTGAGACTCACTTGGGGTTCAATCCGACAACCTCCTTGCACTTCCATGTGATTGAATATGTGGATGTCGATGGTTTGTGCACAGGTGTGGAGATCTACTCATCTAAAATTGTAGCATGGATCTATAAGGAATCTGGATGGGGCGAGGAGACTGATGTGACATTTTCACGATCACCAAGTGTGTTTCTTAATAGTTGTCTACACATTATGGGGTACTCTAGGGGTACTCTAAGATACATGCTGTGGATATGGAGGGAAACACATGGAGGAAAATTGATAGGCCTAGTGGTCTTCAACACTCCGTGCATCAAGCTCAGGGTCACTTGTGTGTATGTATTGTTGGTGGTTCCAATGATTCCAAGCTTTCAATCTGGATCTTTGAAGACTATGGTACAAACAATTGGACATTGAAGCATGTGGTCAGCACACAAATCCTGTTTGGAAGGATTAATATTAAATTTGGTTTCATTGATTTGTTGATGACTACATAGTGATTACAATTCACCCAGAATGGAATTTGATTTTCATTGCTGGGGAGAATAGAATAATCATTGCATATGACATGGACCGCATAAAAGTTCATGTCTTCCCTGCCTGGGTTTTTGGTATGGTATTCATAGCATTTAAAAAGAGTTCATCTGTAGACCATACTATCTTCCTTATGTTCCCTTGTTCTTGGATTCATTAGCAGAGCAGTAAATAAAGCTGCATTGGATGTATCTCTCTATCATGCATTTTAAATGGACCAATGTTGTTTTCTTGTCTATGGACATGTTAATTTCCTCAATGATAGATGTTGTCATTATTTCAGCTAAATTAGTGTGCCATCTTTATTTTGTTTACAAATTGAATTATTTATTTGTTGCACGCATGCATTACGGTGGTGTTACAATAACATTTCAACACCAATGGCTCCTCTGCTTGGCTTTTAATAGAGGGACGTGGTCACATGTACTATCTTCTACTTTGTTTTTAATTTAATTCCTCAAAAAATGTAACACGAGACTTAATCAGATGAACTCTGTTATGCGATGAATCTAGAATTAGACATCAATTCTCAGTGGTGTGTGTTGGCGGTGCTAAACTAATATTTCTACCTCTAACATTTAAACAAAACAAAACAAGTACGAATACTAAAACTTAGAATTAGGGCTTACAACTCATATTTTCCATGAGTTTTGGTGTATACATGTTTTTCAGGCACAAGTATGAAAGTACACCAAAATGCGCAATCAAGAAGGGGCATTCAAGCAAAACATATGCAAAAGCCCATTCATACTCCACACCAGGGCAGGACACTAGCACAACAAAGCCTAGGCCCAGCTAGGAGCCCACATGCCGAAGGCGGTGGCCAGGCGCGCAGCCTGGGTGTGGCCGCACCACCCCCAGGTCTGCCTGGCCCCACCTTTCTCAAGTAGTGCATTCAATGCACGTGGAGGCGGTTGCATGCGGTGCTTTCCTAAAATACCAAGCAAACTGACCTCCTCAAGCCTATAGAAGAAGGCCCCCTTCATATTCATGAGAACACACAACAAGAGAAGAGAAGAAGAGAAGAGCTACACTCCTATTTTTAGTTTTAGCTAAATTTAGTATAGGGAGTGAGTGAGAGAAGAGTGGAGAAGTATTGGGAGTTGTCGGCTACCTCCACTTGTGTACTCAGTGCCCCTTGTACACTTAGCAGAAGGAGTGTCGGAATTGCCAGTTCCTCTACACTTGTACCTCAACGAACCACGTACTACTTGGAGTATAAGGTTCATGTTTATCTTTGGTGTTGAGTCCTTAAGAAAAGTTATCTTTGATCACTATATTCTTGTGGGTTCGTTGTTCATCCTCGTGATGGATACTCTAGTAGAAGGGCCCTGATAAAGACAGATAACCCTTGCATGCGCGCTAGAGTAGTAGTTGATAGCATAGACGTGGTGTCTAGGCTAGAGGCTACCTTCGTTTGCCTCGTTCCCTACGATTGAGGGGTAGGCGGCAGGTGGTGATAATTTTGTCTGTCCTTTGTAATCCCCCACATTTAGGTTTGGTGTAGAGCTAGAAGCCAGAGGTACTTGGTAGACCAAGTATAAGCCAGTGCCCGAAGTAAGTCTATAGTGGCAAAGCTATCTTAACTTAGGTTCTCTATCCTTAGAAAACCTCACTACCTGAGGTATCTTTCTTCCTGTTATCTTGGGTGAACTAGCTAAGAGGCTTTACACATCTGTTCCTTTGGGAAAATACGATACCCTGAATACTTCTAGATGAAGTGCTACGACAGTATATCCATGCGCTTGTGGATTCTTTCGCTTACGCTAAGAAATACCAACGAACATTTCTGGCACCGTTGTTGGAGAATGGTTATCGTAATTATCTCCAAACCTAGTTCACCTGTGTATCCTTTTATTTTTACCTTTCTTTTCTTTATATTATTTTCTAATGGAGCATAAAACAATTCATCAACTTTCTGCTCCCAAGGGCGAGTTCTTAGAGCCACCACAATCCTTGAAGCCAATCATAGCTTCTAGCTATGAACTCCACCCTAGCTTTATAGCCATGGTTAGAGAACAAACCTTCTTGGGGTTAGATCATGAAAACCCATATCATCACCTATGGGAATTAGAGCAGTTTTGTGCATGCCTAACCATTTCAAGCATGTCACATGAAGCCCTTCAGTGGAAGTTGTTTCCCTTCTGTCTTGATGAGAGGGCAAAACAATGGTACACCCATAATGTAGGGAAGGTAAAAGGAGATTGGGAAGAATTGAGGAACAAATTCTATCTAGCGTTCTTCCCTATATCTCAAATCGCTTCCCTATGACAGGAGATTCTCAATTTCCAACAAAAAGAGAAGGAAAACATAGGTGCAGCTTGGGATAGATTTTCACTCCTAGCACACTCTAGCCTAGACTTGTCTATACCAAACCATGTGCTGTTATAGCATTTTTGGTTAGGTCTTAGCATGGAATCTTCCCTATAGCTTGATATCGCTGACGGAGGTTCGTTCAACCATAAAACCATAGTGGAAGGAGAAGCTTTACTAGACCACATTCTAGAGACCACTCCTCCCATAGAACCCCTCCATGTAGAGCCTGAATCAAGCCATGAGGAAGTCTCTTCGGCCAAGGCTAAACTAATACCTCCCATTCAGAGACCCTCACCCGAAATGGACACTCCGGCGGAAGGTTGCCAACCTTTGGAATTTCCATTTTTTGAGGATGAATTTCATGAAGATTTTAGAAATACCTCAAAATACTCATACCTAAAAAGACCACTAGTTCCTGTCACTCCCCTTGACCCCTAGACAAAGAGTTCCTTAGGGAATCCATTAGGGAGTTGACTGCCATCATGAGCAGCGAATGGATAGAAGAAGGAGAGGTCTCTTCTAAAGAATTTCAGATTCACACCCCTTCTTTAACCATTCAATGCAACATCCTCATGGTATGGTGGATGTGCTATACAATCTGACTGTTGGAGCAAACATCATGTCCGCATCCTTTGTGTCTACCTATTTTGGCAATGAACCTCTTGCTCCATCAAACAAATCTCTTAGAGTTGCCCCACGTTCCAGCCTAAAGGGACATGAGATTCAACATAATGCAATAGTACATCATGGTGATGTTGTTATGGCCCTTGATTTCCAGATCTTTGACACTTAGGGTTTCGACATCATGATAGGGCATCCCCTAGAAAAACTCCTTGTTGAGCCACCAACATTAGGGGACCTAGACATAAAGTTGGGGAGAGACACTTTCTTCATTCCTATCACTTAAGCTAAAAACTCGATGCAAGAATCCCTTCCCTATTCAAAACTGCCCGAGGAGGTCATTTCGGTTTAGCCCTTTGAATCTCCTGAGTCAGCCTTAGAAAAAGATGCCAAACTCTTCATTGAAGAGGAGGATGACTTAGGTGAGACCATAGATCTTCCCAACGAAACAACCTCTGGTTGAACTGAAACCCCTACCTGCTGGCCTACACTATGCTTTTCTTAATGGCGACACCAAAACTCCTATAATCATAAGTGACAAGCTTACTGATGAGGAGACAACCGAACTCATCGCCATCTTAGAGAAACATAGGCTTGTTTTTGGGTATTTCCTTCAAGATCTTAAGGGGATAAGTCCAACGCTCTGTACCCATTGCATTCCAATAGACCCTTCGAGTACACCAACTCGAGAGCCTCAGCGTAGGCTCAATAATGCGATGCGGAAGTCATGAAGAAGGAAGTCCTCAAACTTCTTCATGCTAGGATAATCTATCCTATACCACATAGTGATTGGGTTAGTCCCATCTAGGTGGTACCTAAGAAAGAAGGAATGACAGTCATTGAGAATAATAAAAATGAGTTGACCCCACAACGAACCGTCACGGGGTGGAGAATGTGTATAGACTACCAAAAACTCAACGCGGCAACAAAGAAAGACCACTTCCCATTGCCTTTCATTGATGAAATGTTAGAGCGGTTGGCGAAGCACTCTTTCTTCTGTTTCCTTGATGGGTATTCGGGGTATCATTAGATTCCTATCCACCCCGATGATCAAAGCAAGACTACATTCACTTGCCCGTATGGAACGTATGCATACAGACAAATGTTGTTTGGGTTGTGCAATGCACCTACTTTGTTCCAAAGGTGTATGATGTCTATTTTCTCAGGCATGATTGAAGAAATCATAGAAGTTTTCATGGACAATTTTTCAGTCTATGGAAAAACTTTCGATCATTGTCTTGAGAATTTGGACAAAGTCTTGCAACGTTGCCAAGAGAAGGACCTGATACTTAATTGAGAAAGTGCCATTTCATGGTCTGAGAAGGCATTGTCCTTGGGCACCTTGTGCCCAAGAGGGGGATTGAGGTAGACAAAGCCAATATCGAGGTTATCGAGCAACTACCACCCCCTGTGAATGTGAAAGGAATCCCTAGCTTCGTAGGTCATGTAGTGTTCTACAAATGTTTTATCAAAGACTTCTCACAAATCTCTAGATCCCTCATGAACCTGTTAGCCAAGGATGCACCTTTTGAGTTCATAGATGAGTGCTTAAATGCTTTCCATACCCTTAAGAAAGCACTCATCTTAGTGCCAATCATCTAACCACCCGATTGGTTGAGACCTTTCGAGATAATTTGTGATGCTAGTGACTATGCTATTGGTGCCGTCCTTGGCCAAACCAAAGATAAGAAGTATCACACAATCATGTAAGCCAGCAAAACACTGTCTGGAGCATAACTTAACTATGCCACCACCGAAAAAGAGTTGCTAGCAGTTGTTTTTGCTATAGATAAGTTTAGGTCTTACTTAGTAGGAGCAAAAGTTATCATTTACACTGATCATGCTACACTAAAATATTTGCTCACTAAGAAAGATGCTAAACCAAGATTAATAAGATGGGTACTTGTACTCCAAGAATCAGACATTGAAATAAAAGATAAAAAAGGAGTAGAAAATACTGTTGCAGATCATTTGTCACGTATGCAAGTCACTAACATGTAGGAACTACCAATAAACGACTTCCTACGCGATGACATGTGCTGAAGGTGATGGTCTCCAACCCGTGGTACGCGAACATTGTGAATTTCACGGTCATAGGATATGTACCACTAGGGGAGAACAAGAAAAAGCTACAAATAGAAAGCATACATCACCTTTGGGATAAACCATATCTCTACAGGGTGTGTTCTGATAGTTTGTTGAGGAGGTGCATACCAATGGCAGAAGGGATGCAAATCATAGAAAAGTGCCATGCAACACCATACGGAGGCCATTATAGAGTATTTCACACACAAGCCAAAATCTAGAAGTGCAGGTTCTTCTGGCTCATGATGTACGAAGACACCAAAGAATTCATTAGAAGGTGTCAGAAATGCTAGTTGCATGGGAGCATCACCGCTCGCAATGCAATGCCTCTACACTACAACATTCAAATAGAGATATTTGACATTTAGGGCATTGACTTCATGGGACCATTCCCAAAATCCCATGATAGCGAGTACATCTTTGTCACCATCGACTACGTATCCAAATGGGTGGAGGCCTTACCGTGTAGAGTAGCTTATGCCAAGCATGCCCGAAGGATGTTCCATGAAGTAATCTTCCTTGGATTTGGAACACCTAAGATGGTCATAAGTGACAGGGGATCTCACTTCATTGATAAGACCTTCCAAAACTTCTTGAAAAATCTTGGAGCAAAGCACAACATAGCCACACCCTATCATCCTCAAACAAGCGGTTAGGCAGAGACGTCGAACAAGCAGATCAAAAATATCCTACAGAAATGGTCAATGAGATGGGGACAGGTTGGAAGGACAAGCTACCTAATGCACTTTGGCCATACAGGACAACTTACAAAACTCCCATCGGCATGTCACCATACCAGCTCGTTTATGGAAAAAATTGCCACATACCAATTGTTGACGATCACTAACATCAATTATAAACCATCAACACAACCTGCATTTATAATTAATTCCATCACCAACATAGGTATAGGGGTTTAAACTAATGAATTCCATGAGCTTTGGTGATTTCATGATTGCAGGAGGATTTATCTAGAAAACAACTCCCAGGACCACTATCATACACTCCAAACAAGCAAACCATCGACAACAAGTGATTCTACCCACGACACCTATGAAAGTGGACTCAAGACAGAACCCAAGACCCACCTTTGGAGGGGGAGGCCCACCTATCATCATAATGGGCCGGTTGGCCCAATGGGGAGGTTGCTCGGCCTAGTAGGGTGGCCTCTTGCCCACCACCACCTCATACTCCTTCCTATGATCTACACCATTGATTCTAAGGTGGTTTTAGGTTGGTTTATCTAATGGTGATCGAGGGAGTTGACGTGGATCGATGATGTGGCCATTCCTTGCCACGTACTCCTCCTCGATTCCTTGCCCCCTACTCCACCTCGGCCTATATATAGCAGCCCCTACCCACCTATAACACCCTAGGTGTTAAGCATGCATTTGTCATTGGTATTGCATGAGCACAAGCATCATTGATCATTCATGAGCATGAGCATCTCAAATATTATCTCTATGATTGCTTATATCACATGTGTTTGTCACTAAATGCTTTACATATGCTAGGGTTTACATGTACCAATGTATAAAATGGTTGTGGGACCTTAGGAGTACCTTAAACATGTTTAGAATGTCATATGGAACAACTTTGGTATTCATGACTTGGACCCATTTGGCCTCTAAGTCATGGTTATAGTGTAAGTTATCATTTTCAAGTTGCATTTTGACCTAGGTTGAACTATACTCTAGAAACATTGCATGGCAGTGCACCCTTAAGAAAAGTTGTAGTACTTGATTAGGGTTACAACTTTTATTTTTGGGTCAAGACCAGATTCGGTGCATAGCATGCTCAAAAATAGTCCACAAGTAGCAATAGAATTACTATTTTCGACATGGAAATTTTTCTGTCTTGAGGTGGTTTACCATTTCAATGAACCTGTGTTTGATGCGTTGTAGTTTATAAACTAGACTGATCTAGACTGAACTCATTTAATCAAAGTTGTAGATCTCGTGTAGCTCTAAGATTCTTGTTAAAGAAGTTTTTGTAATTAATGAACGGATTAGGAGATATAGGTGGATGATTTCGCACCGTTAGTCGAGCCGAGGGGGGTGACTAAATCGGTTAAGCCGATTAAGTTCAGCGCCAGTCGTGGCTGACCACGTGGTGCCTGTATGCTGTCATTGGCCTCGTGGTATCGTTCTAAAGTAGATGAACCATGCAACGTGTTGCTGCTGCTTCCATTTCATCTCTCTCCCTCTGCTCTTTTCTCCACGCCGCACCGAGGCGACCGCGCCCACCATTGCCACCATTGTGCTTCACCTGCTCTCGTGCCATCTTTGCTACACCACTGCCTAATCTAGCTAGCCTATAGCTCCACCATCGTCACATCTTCCACCCTGACCCGCTAGCCTAGCTTGCTGAGCCTTGGTAAGGGCACATTTCGCATCGCTGTCGCCTTGAGCTCATCGGAGCGCCACCGCATGCTCAGCTCACTGTGGTCACGCCTTTCCATCGCACCTCCTGCCCTCCTTTTCTATGGTTTGTAGTTGCTTTGTGACACTTACCCTTAGGTAGGAGCTTGACTTGATGCTACTGTGTGGTCGTGCGAGAACACACCGCCGCTCCCACCATGTCCGTCATGAGAATCGAGCTCACCGTTGCTGAGCTGGCCCATCACCTCCCTTTTCTCTCATGCGCATTAGGTTGAGTAAGCCTAGACCTAGCAGATGGCAAGATGGAGACCTGCTTTTCATCATCGTCTAGCCAGAACGGTGAGAGCACCACCGCGCTCTATCCATCGACGCAGCATGCACGTGGTCAGAGCTCACTACCGCCTCACAGGAACCCTAACCACCCTAGATAGCTTCGCTAGGATTCCACAAAGTCATAGCATACCTCATTGGAGACTGTGATGGCTGAAGAAAGCCGGCATACCATGACACTACCTCCGCCATCCTCCATTGCCGCCAATGAGTTGTCTCTAGTGAACTCAAGGTCACATAGTCACTACCTATCGACGTGGCTTGATGTGGGGAACACGTAGGTGTCACCGTCATCACCGGTGATCTCACCACCGACGAGATATCACTGGCCAGAGCACCTCCTTTGCTCTGGAGTCACTGACGGGTGGGTCCTACTGACCAGCGGCCCCATTTGTCAGTCACTGTGTGTCTTGGTTTTCTTATTTGTTTTCATAGATTTGAATGCATGTTTCAAAAATTCATATCTAGAGCTAGGAATGTCCAAATGTGGTGAACCAATTTTTGTTGGATTCATCATGAAGTGTAGTATTTGATAAAAATATGAAACCTACTATTTGGGATTTTTTTTCTTAGAGAATTAAATGGAGCTAGATAAGTGCTTTTAAATTGTTTGTAATCTTGTAGAATGCATAACTTGAGCTAGGAAAATGATAAAATTGTGATTCCAATTTTGCTGATCTTATGTTGACTTGATCTAGTTAGGAAAAATATTAAACTAGCAGTAAACTTGATTGGAGTAGGATCTTTCTATTTATCTTTTAATAAATGATGTTTTTGGAGGAAATTCGTAAGGATAAAAATAAGTAACATATTGCCATGCAAATTTTTGTATAGCGTTAGGGTACTAGGATGAAGCTAAAACAACAACAACAACAACAACAACAAAGCCTTTAAGTCCCAAACAAGTTGGGGTAGGCTAGAGTTGAAACCCAACACAAATAATCAAGGTTCAGGCACGTGAATAGCTGTCTTCCAAGCACTCCTATCTAAGGCTAAGTCTTTGGGTATATTCCATCCTTTCAAGTCTCCTTTTATTGCCTCTACCCAAGTCAACTTCGGTCTTCCTCTGCTTCTCTTCACGTTACTATCCTGACTTAGGATTCCACTACGCACCGGTGCATCTAGAGGTCTCCGTTGCACATGTCCAAACCATCTCAACCGGTGTTGGACAAGCTTTTCTTCAATTGGCGCTACCCCTAATCTCTCACGTATATCATCGTTCCGAACTCGATCCCTTCTTGTATGCCCGCAAATCCAACGCAACATACGCATTTCCGCGACACTTAGCTGTTGAATATGTCGTCTTTTTGTAGACCAACATTCTGCACCATACAACATAGCAGGTCTAATCGCCGTCCTATAAAACTTGCCTTTTAGCTTCTGTGGTACCCTTTTGTCACATAGGACACCAGACGCTTGCCGCCACTTCATCCACCCTGCTTTGATTCTATGGCTAACATCTTCATCAATATCCCCGTCCCTCTGTAGCATTGAACCTAAATATCGAAAGGTATCCATCCTAGGCACTACTTGACCTTCCAAACTAACATCTTCCTCCTCCCAAGTAGTAGTGCCGAAGTCACATCTCATATACTCAGTTTTAGTTCTACTAAGTCTAAAACCTTTGGACTCTAAAGTCTCCCGCCATAACTCTAGTTTCTGATTCACTCCTGTCCAGCTTTCATCAACTAGCACTACATCGTCCGCGAAAAGCATACACCAAGGGATGTCCCCTTGTATGTCCCTTGTGACCTCTTCCATCACTAAAGCAAACAAATAAGGGCTCAAAGCTGATCCTTGATGTAGTCCTATCCTAATCGGAAAGTCATCTGTGTCTCCATCACTTGTTTGAACTCTAGTCACAACATTGTTGTACATGTCCTTAATGAGCCCGACGTACTTCGTTGGGACTTTATGTTTGTCCAAAGCCCACCACATAACATTCCTTGGTATTTTATCATAAGCCTTCTCCAAGTCAATAAAAACCATGTGTAGGTCCTTCTTCTTCTCCCTATATCGCTCCATAACTTGTCTTATTAAGAAAATTGCCTCCATGGTTGACCTTCCGGGCATGAAACCAAATTGATTCATAGAGACCCACATTATTGCTCTCAAGCGATGCTCGATAACTCTCTCCCATAGCTTCATAGTATGGCTCATCAACTTAATTCCCCGGTAATTTGTACAACTTTGAATATCTCCTTTATTCTTGTAGATCGGTATCAATATATTTCTCCTCCACTCATCAGGCATCTTGTTCGATCAAAAAATATGGTTGAACAACTTGGTCAACCATACTACAGCTATGTCCCCGAGGCATCTCCACACCTCGATTGGGATACCATCCGGTCCCATCGCCTTACCTCCTTTCATCCTTTTCAACGCCTCTCTGACCTCAGATTCTTGGATTCTCCGCACAAAGCGCCTATTGGTGTCATCAAAAGAGTCATCCAACTGAAAGGTTGTGTCCATATTCTCACCATTGAACAATTTGTCAAAATACTCTTGCCATCGATGTTGGATCTCATCCTCCTTTACCAAGAGATGCCCCCTTTCATCCTTAATGCACTTAACTTGGTTGAAGTACCGTGTCTTTCTCTCACGAACCCTAGCCATCCTATAAATGTCCTTCTCTCCTTCCTTCGTACTCAAATGTTGGTAAAGATCCTCGTATGCTCTACCCTTTGCCACACTTACAGCTCGCTTTGCAGTCTTCTTTGCCACCTTGTACTTCTCTATGTTGTCCACACTCCTGTCATGGTACAAGCGTCTATAACATTCTTTCTTCTCCTTAATAGCCCTTTGGACTTCCTCGTTCCACCACCAAGTATCTTTAGCCTCGCGTCCCCTTCCTTTGGTTACTCCACACACCTCTGAGGCTACCTTCCGAATGTTGGTTGCCATCTTGTCCCACATATTGTTTATGTCGTCTTCTTCCTTCCAAGAGCCCTCTTTGATAACCCTTTCCCTAAATACCTCTGACGTCTCCCCTTTCAGTTTCCACCACTTTGTTCTTTCAATCTTAGCTTGTTTATCCCTATGGGCACGCACCTAAAAACAAAAATCTGCCACCAAAAGCTTATGTTGAGAAACAACACACTCCCCTGGTATCACCTTGCAATCCAAGCATGCTCGTTTGTCCTTTCTTCTTGCGAGGACAAAGTCAATCTGACTACAGTGTTGTCCACTACTGAAGGTCACTAGATGAGATTCTCTCTTTCTAAAGAAAGTGTTGGCTATCATCAGGTCAAAAGCTACTGCGAAGTCCAGAACTTCCTCCCCCTCCTGATTCCTACTACCATACCCAAAACCTCCATGAACTGCCTCAAAACCTGCGCTTGTAGTACCTACATGCCCATTAAGATCTCCTCCTATAAAAAGCTTCTCACTACTAGGTATAGCTCTAACCAGGCCATCTAAGTCTTCCCAGAACTGTCTCTTAGCACTCTCGTCGAGGCCTACTTGGGGGGCATACGCACTAATTACGTTCAAGACCATATCACCAACGACAAGCTTGACTAAGATAATCCTATCTCCTTGCCTTCTCACTCCCACCACACCATTCTTGAAGCTCTTATCAATCAAAACTCCTACTCCATTTCTATTCGCGACTGTCCCTGTGTACCAAAGCTTGAAACCTGTATTGTCCACCTCCTTCGCCTTCTGACCCTTCCATTTAGTCTCTTGAACGCATAATATATTTACACGCCTCCTAGTCGCGGTATCAACTAATTCTCTTAACTTACCTGTAAGTGACCCTACATTCCAACTACCTAAACGGATCCTAGTTGGTTCGACTAGCTTCCTTACCCTTCACACCCGTCGACTCTGATGCGAAGACCCTTGCTCATTTTTCACTACACCCGGGCGCCGATGTAGCGTGCCACTAAGGAAGCGACGACCCGATCCTTGGTTACTTGACACCATGCCCAGATCACGACACGGCGCGTCACGGGGGTGACGACCCGGCCCTTGCCCATTTAACACCATACCCGGGTTCCGATATGGCGCGTCGCTAAGAGGGTCGGATGAAGCTAAAAAATACATAAAATCTATTGCTTGACACTTTTCTATAGGGGTAACTATTTTCATTAAAATAAACCTTGCTAACTTGTCATTTTTGTAGAGGATGTTATACATGTTAAAATGGTATGAAGTTTATACAGTAGACTACTAGGAGCACTTGGAAGCTACTGTAATTTTCTGAGAAGTTACTATTCACATTTGGTATATGTTTGTTATTTTACCTAATTATCTAATTAAAATAATAATTGCATTTAAATAAATAAATTGGGCTTGACCATTATGTTTTCTAGAGTATATTTGAGGTCTACAAACTGTTGGTGCAATTGGTGTTGTCCAATGTTGAATGCTTATATGCAGTGAAAATATTATTGCTCTATAATTGCATCATAGAGGTTGTTTTGGACAGATTCTGTCACTTGGTGAATTGCATTGGCAAGATGAGATTTTTTGTAAAAATAGTTAATAACAAAGTTGTAGAGAACTTCTTTATCTATCTTGTGTCAAAATTTCAGGGCAATAGGCCAAATGGTTTAGGAGTTATGGCTGTTAAAAGTTGGTCTCCCGAGATGCTTACTCCCTAGAATTTCTGGACATACCTAGAAAGTTTACCTGTTTTGACTAGGATAGAGGTTGAATCAGCTTTTTATGATTAAATTAAAGTTGTAGGCAATTTTGTAAGCTTTCCAGAAAGTCTTAGATCACAACATTTGGTTGAGTAAAACTCCATTTTTAATCTAAACTTTTAGCTGTTGTGTTGTGGTCCAGAAATGGACTTAGTGTGGATTCTTCAAATTTCTAGAGAAGAGAAAGGTACCTACTCAGTAAATAAGAATTCAACTTGGTTATCATCTAAGTAGCTTGATATAATCATCAGCATAGAATCATGCATGTTCTCATGTCATATCATTCACAATTCTTCTTATGCATCCATGATACTTACTTTATGCATATGCATGCAATAGGTGCAGTGGAAGAAATCACGTTGGTGGAACTCGAAACCAATCCATAAGAGGAGAACTAGGAAGCTCAGCACCAAGAAGCTCCCAATGAAGGCTAGCCTAAAGTTGATCATCTCTAAGAGTGCCCTGACCACCAGCCGACCACGTTTGTGAAAGGCAAGCCCTAGAGCATTCTAAGTCTCCCATGTTTTACAAAATATTACTTGCGTCCTTTATGTTTGATGCATTAGGTGATAAGAGTTGATTGGAACCACTTGCTGCATATACTTTCCTTGTCTAGAAATATCTATCTTGAATCCTATGTTGGTCCAGGATCAACCTTATGTCTAGGATCAACCTTATGCTTAGCCATGCTTAGATTAGTAGAAGTCGGGTGATTTCCTATCACTTATGAGTTATAGGTGGTGACTTGATAACGGTGATGTTGAACAATTGGAGACTGGATGGAATCTTATGTGTTAGGTGTGGTGACTTATAGTGATTCCGTCTGTGTCATTTAAGGACTAGCCATTGGAGGCCCTCTTGTCATGTTGAACGCATGCCTCTCACATAGTTGGCCGGATAAGTCATTCTGACCGTGAAGCCGAGTAGCTCAACTCAAGCCAGGGACACAAGCAGTTAAAGTACGCACCCTGGAGGCAGTGAGGATGTGTAGAGAGCCAATGGCATGAGTCGAAGGATGGATTCAAGTCCCAAGCCTCCTAGCAGATTGGTAGTATCTTTGTGGGTGCGGCACTGGTCTTACCCATGATTTGGACCTAAGTTTACCAAACGTGACCTGATGCAACCCTGATGGGGGAAGTATGGGTGTGTGTTAGGAATAATTCCACAGCTGGGTAGGAATCGATTCGAATCACCATCTCTCCCGGATAGTGAGAACCTGATATGAGCTCCTTCATCATAGTAATTGATGAAAATGTTGGTTATGTGGATTATGAAAATGCTCAACTGGATATGGTTACTATTGTGATGATTAAATGGTACACAACATGTTTGGCATAGGATAGATGCTAATCTAGAATGGGACAGGAATAAGAAACTTGTTATTTCAATCATAAAAAGATACTAGATAAATATTGGCTTATAGGCAAAGGATGTCAACTAGCTCCACCTATAAGCCTTGCATGATCCTTGGTGTCTCTTATTTTTGGTTTATGACGAGTAAGTCTAGCTAAGTACCTTCTCGTACTCAGGGTTTATTTCCCTATTGTTGTAGATAACATGATGTACCATAGCTACTGTAAGCACTGCTTTGCTCTTGTAGTGGATGAGGAATAGGACCATGGGCATGGTCACTCTATGTATCATCTCACCCTTGTGCTTTTGTTGGAGATGACGGTGAAAACTGGCTATGTATCTAAACTACTATTGATGTCATTCTGAACTATGTTGCTTCCGCTATTGCTAAACTAATGTTGTAATAACTGTGTTGGAACTCCGATGTATGACAAACTATTTGTGAACTTTGTGTAACATGGGGCTTGTATGTTGAATCATGTATGATCTTGGCTTGTATGTTGGTTGATTTGAGATCCTTTGTGATACTTGATGGACTACCGGATTTTTATGGGCTCAAGTATGATGGTTTGACTACCTTGGTGGTTGCTATTGTACTTGTGCTCTTATAAATTGGATGGTTCTGTTACAGCTGGCATCGGAGCAGGATTCAACAATAAATTTGTCACATATGTAATTAAAACAAAGGTTTTTGTTTTATAAACTTAATTTCTACAACTATAGTAATAAGTTTAGAGTGTTGAAGATTGAACTTAAAACTATAGTGTACCAATGGTCATCTCCTTTATGCCCAGTTTAGGACTATTAGGTGGCTATTTAAGTACTAACACAGGGGGGTTTACTTTTGTCATCCATACGGTGTGCTATGGTATGGGTGCCACTCACTTCAGTGGTAATGTATGGATCAAATGCCTCTACGCCAGGTAAGAAGATAATTTGATGAGTCGCATGACCGCAAGGAGTGAGCGTGTGGTCGGGGAGAGCTAGCTTTGATATGGATGTATATGCTTGCTTGCATGTGTGTATGGTGCATATTTAATTGTGGGTAATAAATTGTCATCGGGTAGCTTTTGATATAGAAGTATATATATATATATATATATATATATATATATATATATATATGGAAGTATATATATATATATATATATATATATATATGGGATATATATATATATATGGAAGTATTTAGTTTACTGCTTTCATATATATCTTGCTATCCTTGATATTCAATTTAGAGCCTAAATTTACCTTTCTGTACATATAACTCTTGTGTTGGGCTGAAATGAATCTTCTGTAGGTACACTAACAACGAAACATGTAGTTCGTTTAGTTATGATATTATCGAGAGAACGTATGTATGCCACCGCGTATGTTGTTAGGATTTATTTCTCTAAGTTTGTGAGGATGTACGGAACGAGCATACATCATTCATTCATGTCATTGCATTGTTCCTCCCCCTTGCAAGATCTTATTGTTAAGTAACTCTTTTCTATAATCGCGTTTTCTCACTAAATTGTAACATTTGCTACAGATGGCAGCCCAAGAGCCCCTGTTGCAAGTGACACCTTCTTGGCACTGTTTGGAACTCGCACCTTACTATGGAGGGTACTACACTCTGTCAGGTATGTTGAACCGCCTCGCTATTTTTGGAGCGAAGTGGTAACTAGGGGACAACAATGGTACGACATGTGGGTCACTATCACCACCCATGCGGACAACCCTTAGTGGCAAGGAAGGAGTATCAAGTCAGATGGACAGACACCTTGGGAGGGTGCCCAAGTGGCCGCTTTTGAAGTTCTTAGCGAAATCTATCAAGAATTCAATGATGAGCTTGTCGATGGGCCCGTTGGATCTTTCCCTCGGGTGGATGCATCACAGACCGCTTGGACCCAGCTAGGCAGTAATGCTTTGGTAAGAGACTAGGATGAAAGAGTAGGAAGTAGCAATGCTACCATGAGTGCCATATATGTAGTTATGAAGATGTTTTACTCTTGCCAGGATAGTTACATCAACTGTATGCAAGAGCACCAAAGAGCACAGGCTGCATATCATAGGATGCGAGGACGTGTGTGCAGGCATCAAAGGGTAGTTAGAGAAGCTCAGAATGAGATAGGTAATTATATGATAGCCTTAGAAGCTCATCGGGGGTAGTTTGTCCATGCTATTGCTGAAAGAGATGCAGTTAGGGCTAAGTTATAGGACGTCCGTGTGGCGCTGGTCCAAGGGTGGATTTGAGTCCCGACCCTAGAGGTAGTAAGGATGTGTGGAGAGCCAATGGTGTGAGTCCAAGGGTGGGTTCGAGTCCTGAGCCTCCTAGCAGATTGGTAGTATCTTTGAGGGTGCGACACTGGTCTTACCCATGATTTGGACCTGAGTTGTATCAAAGGTGACCCGATGCGACCCTGACGGGGGAAGTATGGGTGTGTTTTACAAATAATTCCCCAGCTGGGTAGGAATCGATTTGAATCACCGTCTCTCCCAGATAGTGAGAACCAGACATGAGCTCTCCTTCATCGTAGTAATTGATGAAAGTATTGGTTATGTGGATTATGGAAATGCTCAACTAGATATGGTTACTATTGTGATGATTAAATGGTACACAACATGTTTGGCATAGGATAGATGCTAATCTAGAATGGGATATGAATAAGAAACCTGTTATTCAATGTATTGGCTTGTAGGCAAAGGATGTCAATCAGCTCCACTTATAAGCCTTGCATGATCCTTGGTGTCTCTTATTTTTGGTTTATGATGGGTAAGTCTAGCTGAGTACCTTCTCATACTCAGGGTTTATTTCCCTATTGTTGTAGATAACGTGATGTACCACAGCTACTGTAAGCACTGCTTTGCTCCTATAGTGGATGAGGAATAGGACCATGGGCATGGTCATTCTATATATCATCTCGGCCTTGTGCTTTTGTTGGAGAAGACGGTGAAAACTGGCTATGTATCTAAACTACTATTGATGTCGTTCTGAACTATGTTGCTTCCGCTATTACTAAACTAATGTTGTAATAACTATGTTGTAACTCCGATGTATGACAAACTATTTGTGAACTTGTGTAACATGTGGCTTGTATGTTGAATCATGTATGATCTTGGCTTGTATGTTGGTTGATTTGAGATCCTTTGTGATACTCAATGGACTACCGGATTTATATGGGCTCAAGTGTGATGGTTTGACTGCCTCGGTGGTTGCTATTATACTTATGCTCTTATAAATTGGATGGTTCTGTTACAACCCCTCCCTGGAGTCATCCTAAAACCCTAATTCATATCATGAGGATCAGAGCCAGCTATCAAGAGAAGATTAGTCCTCCATAGGATCTAGTCTTATCGGTGCTCTCTCAATAGCTTGTACCTTGGTGGATTCAAGTTCTGACTGAGCTTGCGTTTGAGATTTCTCTGGTATTCAACTTTTGATTCAAGTAATCATCTTGTTTATATTGTTCTTTAGGTTCATGACTCTCTTTTGAGTGTTTTATTCTCTTCCTAGGGGAGTAGAGTATTAATCATAAGTGTAAGTGTGGTGCTTAGACTTAGGTTAATCGTGGATGCACCCTGCATTCTAGAAGGCGGTAGATCACGTGAGTGACATAAGTTCTATATAGCTTGTACTATATAGCTTCGTTGATCCTTTGTAGTCCACCTCCCATCTGTAGGTGCACATAGGACGTGGTTGCAAAGGAAAGCATCCTCTATTGGTGTCTTTCCCTAGTAATGTCCCTAGTTGAATAGTAGAAGACATAAGCTTACCTAAGTCAGAAATAGAGAACTTTAGTTATCCTCTTTATGCTCCTACTTATCCTAACCTTGTTGCTACCATTAGTTAAGTTAGACCATAGTTAGTCTCACACATTTCCCTATGGATACGATACTTAGAATATCTCCGATTGAAAGCTACAACGTTATCCATGCGCTTGCGGATTTATCTGTGTGCGTTAAATATACCAACAAGAGGATGCCATTGTCGGGGAAAACGGTTGTTGAATTAACTACAAGCCTAGCTTAACCTTTTATCTTTTATTCTATCTTTTACTTCTTCATTTAGCATGGATTCCACTCCTTTCTATCAATATGCTAAATCTACGAGCGCAAGCCTAGAGCCACCAAAATCTATAGAGCCTATCATAACACCTGGTAATGAGCTGCGCCCGTGTTTTATAAAATTGATTCAGGATAAATCCTTCTCGGGAGAAGGTGATGAAAATTCATACTCACACCTACAAGAGTTTGAACAGACCTATGCATGCTTGCGTATCGCTTGTATGTCTGACAAAACCGTAAGATGGAAGTTGTTTCCGTTCTCTTTGACGAGAAGAGCTAAACATTGGTATAGTCAAACCATTGGAAGTATGCAAGGAGATTAGGAAACGTTATGCTCTAAATTTTGTTTATGTTTCTTTTCCATCTCTAAAGTGGTTAGTGTAACAGAACCGACCAAATTATAAGAACATAAGTACAAAAACAATCACCGAAGCGATCAAATTCCTTGTACTTAAGCTCCCATAATCCTGGTAGTCCGGAAATCACAAAGGATTTCAACCAACTCTCGACATACAAACCAAGATTGTAGTGATTCAACACAACACATCATCCATTACAACATTTCATAAGTAGCATTTAGATTACATCCATCAGAGTTCAAATAACATATTACAAACCAAGTTTGAGTGTGCGGAAGCAACATAGTTTAATACAAAACATCATAGTTTTCAAATACATTGCCAAGTCTGAGTCATGTCCCACAAAAGCATTATTAGGTACGAGAACTAGTAGAGACCGCACCCAACAGTCTAGTCTTCATCCCCAGCCAGGAGAAGGCAGTACTTGCAGCAACCAAAGTAGAACTAGTCATCTGCAATAGGTGGGAGATAAACCCTGAGTACGAGAAGGTACTCAGCTAGACTTACCCATCAAAACCAGAAATAAAAGATACCAAGGGATGATGCAAGGCTTTTTAGGTGGGCTAGCTTGACACAGTTGCATAAAAGAGCTTATGATTATAGTAACCAATTTAAACTTAGCAATCAAGCTTATCATCATTTACCTGTCCACTAGATTAGCACCTGTACTAGAGCACTTACTTATTAGGAGCAAACAATATTAACCATAGCAGGTATAATAAGGTTGTCATCATCATATCATCATTTCTGAACCATTATGTTATTTAGTGTATCTACATTGGAGATAAGCCCGTCAAGTTCTCACTAACCGGGAGAGACGGCGACTCGAATCGAATTACAACTCAGCTGAGGGGGTATTCCTAACTCTCACCCTGGCATACTTAGCAAGGGTAGCCGTGGGTTACCTTTGGTACAACTCAGGAACCAAATTCACGGGTTCGATCAGTGCCAACGCTCTCAGGGATTACCCTTCTGCCAGGACGATCAGGACTTTTAAATCACCTGCCCTTGGACTCACGCCTATGGCTCCCTTCCGAGGCGTACTTTATACTTATTGACTCCCAGCCTGAGTTGAGCTACTCGGCTTTGCGGTCGGTCATCAGACACGACCAACTAAGAGAGAGGCATGCGTTCAACATGAACAGGAAAGGCTCCAAGAATCAGTCCTTAAGCGACACAGACGGAGTCACTGTAAACTGGCAAGCCTCCGTCTGGTCTTTATTTCAAATTAAGACTGGTTCTTTTCCATGATAGCAAATATAGCCAACCGTGCCACATGTATCTCCCTATATCTCATAGGTGACAGGAAATCACCTAACTTCTACCGTGTTTAAGCAGGGCTAAGCACTAGATGAGCCTGAGCTACATAGGATTCAGGGTAACAATATCTAGACAAGGATTGGGTCACCAATGCAGTAATTGTTTGTATCCAACACCTAAACTTAATGCAACAATATATATATGTAACAATAATACTGTAACTGCATTTCAGAAATTAGGAGGCTTAATATGCTCTGGGGCTTGCCTTTCACAAAGTTGCAAGGACGGTGATCCGGGCACTCAACGGCGACCTCATCTGGCACTTCTCCTGAAGGTTGCTCCTCCTGAATATCCGGTGTCGGCTGCTGCTGCTCGCTCGGTTCCTCAAATTCCAGCAGGGTCACTCCTTCCGGTACACCTATTGCATGCCAATGCACAAGATAAATATCATGAATGCATAAGGAATGACATGATGCTCAATGATGAATGAATTACAGTAAGTGTTTACCGAAAACATCACTGGACACTTGTTTACCGAGTAAATAGCTCTATTCAAATCACTTTAAAGCATGTATCTAACTTAACTTAAAGAACAAGATCAACTTACCTAACTTGCATAACCTAAGATAAAGATGCTCATCTTCAGTTAAAGGCCTAACACCTAGGAACATTACCACAAACTTAGAAATAGTAAAGGCATACATAAATCAACATTTAAAGTTTCATATGCACACAAGTAGTCCCTTAATTCAATCACAACAAGAGTTATACAAATCCAAATGACTTGTATGAGGACATTCTGGAAAGCTTATGAAATTTTCTACAAATCAATGGTAAACAGCAAAGCATGATTCTTAGGTTAACCAAATCAATTTCCAGTAAACCTAGAATCTGTCCAGGAATGACAGGGTTACTAACTTAATTATTTAATGATGATGCAAAAGCCTAATTTGATCAAACCAAGTTTACCAACTTGTTTTTCATACCTAAGAAACATCAGAAAGTATAGTGCCAACTTCTAAATAAATTATTTAATATCCTTTTCCAATTTATTTAGTTAATTAGGTGATTTAAGCAATATATAGTAAAACTATTCATAAAAATCTACAAAAATTACAGTAGCTATCTCATGCTTCATATAGACTACCATAAAAATTTCAAAGCCATTGAGCAAGCAGAACTTGCTGTATCCAAAATAACAGGTGGCATGTCCTATTTTTAGCATAATTAGGAAACCCTAATGAAAAGTGTCAAGCAATAGATTTCACATTTTTCCTAGCATCATTCTAGCATAAGAACCTTACTCACCAAATTTTACCTATACTGGATCTATAGAAAAATTATGAAAATTCACACAAGATCCATCCATTGATAAAAAGAAATTCTATAACTCAAAAACTATACATGCACTAGCTCTAAATTTTAACCAGAGCTTCTACTAAGCAATAATAGATTACCCACAAAATTTCATAATTTTTGGACCACAGAAACTCAAGATAAAATTCCAACAAGTTTGCATGTATCCAAAAACACATTTCAAAGTCCTATTTAATTTATTCAGAATTTCTAAAACATGTGCTCATATAATATTTTTACTAAATACTAGACATGACCAGGAACTTAACAAAATTAGAACCATCACATTTGGATCTACCAAACTTGAGTTACACATTTTTGAATCTATACCCAAAACTGTGAAAAACAATTAAACAAAACAAAATGGAAAAACCTACACAGCTACTGGGCCAGCCCCAGGAAACGGTGGCCCGCGAGCAACGCTGGCGTGGCCTAGACAACGGTGCAGCCCACGCTAGGCTCCCACCTCAGCCGCGGTGACTGACGAGAGGGGCCCACGCGTCAGCGAGACAGATAGGGGAAAGGAGCGGACGACGGCGTAGTTCATCGCCGGTGGCTTCTCCGGCGACGGCAACGGCGCCAACTTGTTCACCTCACCCGAGCGGACCTAGGGGAACCCTTTATTGCAGCTACTGACACTGCTAGAGGGGGTGGCAATGGCCACAGCGGTGCTCGGCCATGGCACGGTCGGCTCCGATGATGCTACGGTGTCGCAGCCCGATAAGGCGACCCTACGAGCTTCGGCAGCAATCCTAGAACCTAGCGTGAGACAGAGGAGGGATGGCAAGGATGCGAGGAGAGCTGGCCGCGTGGAGCTGCTAACTCCGCGAGGTCCGACAAGGCGGTGGTGGGGAAAAACGGCGATTTCATCCTTACCAAGGCGAAATTGGCACGACGGTGGGGTGGAGGAGGTAGAGGGAAACACGGCGAGGCTCTGGGTGAGCTGGGCGACGCGTTTTTGCCAGGACATGGGAGCTAGGCGAGGGCGAAGGTCTGGCTGGCAATGGCGGACGGCTTCGGTGCTGCGCGCTGTGGGAGGCGAGAGATGAGAAATGGAGCGGGCGACTCGGTCGGGCAGGCGCTGGGGTGCTTCATGACGTGGCTGGCCGTGCCAGGGCACCCGCGGCGTGTGGCCTGCGGCTCAGGCGATCGGCGACTGGGTGGCGCCAATGCAGGCGGTGAAAATCTGAACCTGTCGAAACACTGTAGCATGCCATTCAGTCGATTTGATCAGCCTGACAGCGCGACTTCAACGCATTATCCTGACTAATCCGTTGCTCGTTTGCAAAAACAGTGTACATGAAAATTGTAGGCCTACCATCCACCTACCATTTATTTTCAAGGACCATCATCTAATTCGCCATGGATCAGAAGTTAAATGAAGCCCAAGTTGGCCTGATCCAACCGAAAATGCAGTTTAAGACTTAGACAAATTTTTCAGTGAAATCAGCATGGACATCTGACTTGTGGGCCTTGTTTGAACATGTTCTAGCCATTTTCATGAGATGGTCATATTGAGACTTTTGTTCCTTGATAAATTGGCTACAATTTTGGTAAAGAGTGCACAGCCATGCAAAGTCTCTAAGTTGGTATTTTGACTCAGTCAACTAGTGGCACTCAAAGGGTCAATTCAAGTCAAACCTCCACTTGAGGGTATTTTGGTCATTTTGATCTTCATGAACAATGTTCCAACAAGTAACCTAAGTGTAGTTAAGGTGTAATAGACCATGATCAACCACTTTACAAAATTGTTATACCACTTCTAAAGATCACATGTGATAAAGCAATTAAAACAAGCAATTCATTCATATGTTTCAATTCCATGTTTCACATGTTTCATGACCTTGTGGTTATTTTATACATGTCATATTACTACCATGTTGCCATGTTTCAAGGTATGAGAAACTCAGGTTGCATTCACATGTTACACCATTACTATTCACAACACTCAAGTATG
The DNA here is from genome assembly GCF_019320115.1 of Miscanthus floridulus. Taxonomy (NCBI): domain Eukaryota; kingdom Viridiplantae; phylum Streptophyta; class Magnoliopsida; order Poales; family Poaceae; genus Miscanthus; species Miscanthus floridulus. Next base: position 26,559,004 of record NC_089591.1, on the reverse strand, counting down.
AAACATACACAATTGGAAAATGTTGCATATGCATGTTTCAGTAACAAAGGCATGATGAGATAGATGATGCACATGTTTATGAAATGAAATGCAATTAGTAGAAGCCAAACACCTAGGGTGTTATAGCCCTCCCCCCTTGGAAAAATCTCATCCCAAGATTTGGAAAGTGTACCAATTAGTATAGAAAGCCGGATAGTTTTCCTTTAAATAATCTTCCCGCTCCCAAGTTGCATCCCGTTCGCTATGATTACTCCAAACTACCTTGTATAATTTAACTACTCGTGTACGAGTCACTCTTTCTTGAGTATCTAGGACTTGCACGGGCTTCTCTTCATAAGAAAGATCAGATTTCAAGTTGACTTTCCTTATTGCTATTCTTTCCTCGGGAATACGAAGACACTTCTTCAGCTGGGACACATGGAATACCAGGAATATAGCTCCCATCTCACTGTGGTAGATCGAGCTTATATGCTACTCTTCCACTTTTCTCGATAATGCGGTAGGGTCCAACATATCGAGGCTCCAGCTTCCTTTTGATTCCAAAATGTTTTACTCCTTTCATAGGGGATACCTTCAAATAAACATGATCACCTACTTCAAACTCAATAGGTTTTCTTCTCTTGTCAGCATAGCTCTTTTGTCTAGCCTGTGTGGCAGTCATATTCTTCTGTATAGTTCGGACTTGCTCTTTGGCTTCTTTTACAAAGTTAATACCATAGAATCTTCTTTCCCTGGGTTCCACCCAGTTCAAAGGAGTTCTACACTTACGGCCATAAAGAGCTTCAAAAGGAGCCATTTTGATACTCTCTTGATAACTGTTGTTATAAGAGAATTCAGCGAGAGGTAACCAGTCCTCCCAAGAGCCTTTGCAAGAGATAAGACAAGCTCTAAGCATGTCTTCAAGAATTTGATTAACACGCTCAGTCTAGTCCTGATGTTTGCGGATGATAGGCAGAACTACAGGATTAAATGAGTGCCAAGATTCTGATGTAAGCACTCCCAAAAGCGAGCCGTGAATTGCGGTCCTCTATCAGAAACAATGGATTTGGGTACACCATGGAGACGTACCACTTGTTGAAAAGTAAATCTCAGCATAATTGTGAGGATGATAGGTAGACTTGACCGGAATAAAGTGAGCGGATTTAGTTAGACTGATCTACAATAACCCAGATGGAATCACAACCCTTTTTGGTAGTGGGTAATCCAACTAATGAAATCCATGCTAATTACTTCCCACTTCTAGCCAGGAATAGAGAGTGGCTGCAATAATCCAGGGCCTCATGTGAATAGCCTTGACTCTGCAACAGTTATCACACCTTGCCACAGTAGGCTGCGATTTCTTTCTTCATCTTGGTCCACCAATAATACAGCTTGAGATCTTGATACATTTTACTGCTACCAGGATGGATGGACAATTTAGAAGAATGGGCTTCAGCCATAATTTGATTTCTAAGTTCTTTGTCTTTGGGTACCACAAGCCTATCATTAAACCTAGAGAATTCCCTTGTCATCGACCCTAAAGTGCTTGGTCTCTTTCTCTTTCATCTTTCGCTTGATGTGAAACACACCCACATCAGTCTTCTAGAGTTCGATAATTCAACTTCTAAGAGAGCAATCCACAGTGATATTGTGGAGTACTACAGGATGAAGGAGGTGTGCCAGATGAAAGTCTTCACTAACTAAGGAATTGCAATGGGCCTTTCTGCTTAAGGCATCAGCAACCACATTTGCCTTACCAGGATGGTAGTGCACTTGAAGGTTGTAGTCCTTGATTAATTCTAACCATCGTCGTTGACGCATGTTCAACTTGGGTTGAGTAAAGATGTACTTGAGGCTTTTATGGTCAGTATAGATGTTGCACACATTACCCAGCAAGTAATGTCTCCAAATTTTTAGGGCATGAACAACCGCGGCTAGCTCTAAGTCATGGGTAGGATAGTTGACTTCATGCTTTCAAAGCTGGTGTGAAGCATAAGCAATTACCCTGGCCCTCCTGCATAAGAACACACCCCAAACCGGTGCCACATGCGTCACAATAGACATCAAAAGGCTTCTCGATGTCAGGTTGTGCCAATATAGGAGCAGAGGTTAGTAAGGTCCGCAAAGTGTGGAAAGCCTCTTCACACTTCAGAGTCCACACAAACTTCTCATCCTTTTGAAGTAGTCGAGCCATGGGCTTGGCAATTTTTGAGAAATCCGGGATAAAGCGACGATAGTAGCCAGCCAAACCCAAGAAACTTCGGACTTCAGTGACCATAGTAGGTGCCTTCCACTCAAGGACTTCTTGCACCTTAGTAGGGTCAACCGAAATTCCATCACCAGATAACACATGACCTAGAAAAGGTATCTTGTTCAACCAGAATTCAGCACTTGCTGAACTTAGCATAAAGCTGGTTGTCACTGCAACCGAGTTAAAACAATTCTCAGATGTTCAGCATGCTCTTCTACATTCGAGAATATACCAGGATATCATCAATGAACACGACAACAAATTTGTCCAATTCTGGCATGAATACAGAATTCATCAGGTACATAAAGTGTGCCGGAGCATTTGTCAACCCAAATGACATGACGAGGTATTCGAACAAGCCATAACGAGTAGAGAAAGCTGTCTTTGGTATATCGTTCAGGACAAATTTTGATCTGATGGTAGCCAGACCTCAAATCGATCTTGGAGAATACCTTAGCTTTGGAGAGCTGATCAAATAGAATATCGATGCGAGGAAGAGGGTATTTGTTCTTGATAGTCACAGCATTAAGGGGGCGATAATCCACGACACATGCGTAGAGACTCGTCCTTCTTCTTCACAAATATAGCTGGACAACCCCAAGGAGAAGAACTAGGCCGAATCAAACCTTTCTTCAATAGCTCATTCAACTAACTCTTCAGCTCAGCCAACTCATTGGGCGGCATTCTATATGGCCTTTGAGAAATAGGAGCCGTACCCAGAATGAGTTCTATCTTGAATTCTACATCACGGTCTGGAGGTAATCTAGGCAAGTCATCAGGGAAGACATCTGGAAACTCACAAACAACTGGTAGATCCTCAATGGCTTTGGCTAGGGTAGCATTGGCCATATTATGGATAGAGATATCATGAGGTAACTGCACTAGAAAACCCTTCTTATCCATAGGATCCCTCAACATTACCACACGGGTTGATGTATCAATCAACACTCCATTCCCGCTCATCCACTTCATTCCTAGGATTATATCAATTCCTACCCTCGGTAGAACTACAAGATCCATATGGAACTCTTGATCCCCAATCTCAATCTTTACATCTTTAACTACTTGGTTAGTCAGGATATTATTTGCAGCAGCACTAATATAATAACCACCCTTGACAATTGTAATCACATTCATCTTATGCATAGATGCAAAAGTAGAACTCATAAAGGAATGTGAAGCACCCGAATCAAAGAGCACAACTACAGGGTGATCATTAACAAGGAACTTACCAGCGGTGACCACTTCACCAGCAGGAATTTCCTCCACTATAGTGTAGTGAACACGCCCCTGACGGATGTTTCCTTGAGCATTCTTGGGAGGATAGGGACACTTATTGGCCCAGTGGCCAGGCTGGTTATAGTTCCAGCGCAGCCTGTTAGCTGGTGGGGCATTGGAGCTGCCCTGCCCAGAGGTATTCTTTGGCAAGGAAATTGTGTACCCCTTGCGGAAACCAGTTTTAGCTTGATTCTTTTTCTGAGGTGGCCAGTACCAGACATTAGTATTGGGTGGATGGTACTGGGTCTTGGATACCATTGGAGCCTTAGACTGAGAAGCACCAGCCTCAAAGTTTCTTTTACGGTTCTTGGAAGCAGCATAAATCTTGTCATTGTTCTCCTGAGTTAGGGTGTCACTGATAAACTCATTAAAGGTAACACACTTGTAGTTGCCCATAGACTTCATCAGTTTAGGGGAAAGTCCCCTCTTGAAGCTAGCTATTCTCTTGGCGTTAGTATCGATGAACTTGGGAGCATACCTCACCAGGTTGTTGAATGCCTGGAGGTATTCATTAAGACTCTTGTTGCCTTGGGTTAGCTTCATAAACTCGGTATGCTTAATGGCCATGAGACTAGGAGGGATAAAGTGTCCCCTGAAGGCTGCCTAGAACTGGTTCCAAATGATCTCAATGTTAGCAGGGAAGGTGGTCCTGTGATGGGTCCACCAGATGCCTACAGGGCCTTGGAGCTGGTGTCCTACATACGAAGCCTTCATGCCTTCAGTCAAACGGAGCAATCCAAACCTTTGCTCTATCGTGCTCAACCATTCATCTGCTTGTAAGGGTTCTTCTACCTCATGAAAGATAGGAGGCTTTGTGTCCATGAAGCCCTTAAAGCTGTTGTACTGGTTTGGCTCAGGTCCCTGGCGGACATGCCGATCCTCATGGTTAGCCATCTGGCACATAGCCTTAGCTAGCATGCGCTGACTTTTCATGACCATCTGCATTAGCTCAGCTGGTGTGGGCGGTGGAGGAGGTGGTTGTTCCTCATCTCCCATGCTACGACCGCAATGAAGGTTATAAGCCATCTACAAAAGGTATAGCCAATGAGCACTGACGATGTGGAAACTTTTGTAGATGAATTTTATAATTATGCCAAACTGATTCCATTGGAGAGAATGCATTTATATTATCAACAGAGGCACAATCATTCATCACAGTCACACAACTCATCAAGCGCATCAATCGACACATAAATGCGATGACTTAACCAACACAAGATCCATAGACCACAAAGACGAAATTCATCAAAAGCTCACATACGTGGAGCATAATACGTTCGATAGGTTACATCCCAGCCATAGTGGTTCCAACTTACATCAAGGGTAACATAGGGTTCGATATTACATCCCAATGATTAACTTGATACAAAGCTACTCATTCATGCATGAGGATCAACAAAAGACTAGCTCTAGCGCATTAGCTAAGTAGTAAGCTAAACTATGCATCGTCCTTAGAGTCAGTGTCGAAGATCTCTCCTCCATCTTCATCACTAGCAGGCTCTAACTCCTCATCTTCCTCCTCATCAGGTGGAATGTCCTCAGGTCCATTGACCTCCATGTCATCATCACCTTTAGCCATGATGACACCAGAACCCATCTCATCCTCATCATCAGGTGGTAGGAGAGGGTGAAGTTGATTGTGTAACAGGTGAACCTCCTCATGGAGGTGGTCATTGTACTCTTCCGCAACTGCCACTTGCTGCTCTAACTCCACCTGTCGTGCCCTCAACACATTCTCTTCATGCCAGGCTTCATTCCATTGGTTCATCACGTGAATCAACATATGTTCACAGTTGCGGTGAGCAACTGTCAACCTCTGAACCTCAAGGGTCTCTTGGTCCCATTCCTGTGTTACTTGCTCCAAACAGTGCTAAGCCACATTCCTCTCAGCAGTCACCCGAGCCAGCTCTATCCTCAGCCTTTCCACCTCAATAGGCTCAGGATGGGGCTCACGAGGAGCTAAATAGTGACGAGGCGCCCTACCTCTAGCAGACTTGTGAGCAGTGAGTTTTGTGTGTGCCATCTGTAGCAAAAAGTTGCAACGTAAGGGGAGAATCATTTAAGGGATACGAAATTTAATTAGTCGGGACAATCATATTTTAAGGGAGGGAGTAATGCAAGAAATGCCATGTATGCTTGAACATGATGCATGCATGATCCGTACGTCCTCACAAACCTAGAAAAATTTAAAGGCTAGCGAAATATACGGTGGCATACATACGTTCTCTCGTATATGGTAGCTAGTCGATCTACAATGATACGTTGTTAGTGTACCTGCAGAAAATTTCATTTCAGCCCAGTAATTTCCCAAAAAGCATAGAAAACAAGCAGTAAACTAAATACTTTCATACATGCATCCCCTGATGCATATACTCTAGTATCACAGCTACTCGTCAGAGATACCCACATTTAAGTACTCTCATAGATACATGATCGAACATGTAAGTATGCGAGCAACCACAACTACTCTCCCCTAGACCGATAATTGGACGGTCATGCTCTCACAACTCCCACTTACCAGAGCATATAGGTATTTTGATCCAAACATTACCACCCAAGTGGATGGCATCCATACAATAGCACGTCGTATGGATGATGAAACAGAAACAAGTAGGAACCCCAAAGTTAGTACTTTAATAAGCCACCTAAGAGTCCTTATTTGGGCATAAAGGATATGACCACTGGCAATACTTAGTATTTAATTTAGGATTTTCACAAATACTTCTGTTTTAAATACACAAATGACATGTTTAGTGTCAAATCTTGCTCTGATGCTAGCTGTAACAGAACCAACCAAATTATAAGAATGTAAGTACAAAAACAATCACCGAAGCGATCAAATTCCTGTACTTAAGCTCCCATAATCCCGGTAGTCCGGAAATCACGAAGGATTTCAACCAACTCTCGACATACAAACCAAGATCGTAGTGATTCAACACAACACATCATCCGTTACAACATTTCATAAGTAGCATTCGGATTACATCCATCAGAGTTCAAATAACATATTACAAACCAAGTTTGAGTGTGCGGAAGCAACATAGTTTAATACAAAACATCATAGTTTTCAAATACATTGCCAAGTCTGAGTTATGTCCCACAAAAGCATTATCAGGTACGAGAACTAGTAGAGACCGCGCCCAATGGTCTAGTCTTCATCCCTAGCCGGGAGAAGGCAGTACTTGTAGCAACCAAAGTAGAACTGGTCATCTGCAATAGGTGGGAGATAAACCCTGAGTACGAGAAGGTACTCAGCTAGACTTACCCATCAAAACTAGAAATAAAAGACACCAAGGGTCATGCAAGGATTTTCAGGTGGGCTAGCTTGACACAGTTGCATAAAAGAGCTTATGATTATAGTAACCAATTTAAACTTAGCAACAAGCTTATCATCATTTACCTGTCCACTAGATTAGCACCTGTACTAGAGCACTCACTTATTAGGAGCAAACAATATTAACCATAGCAGGTATAATAAGGTTGTCATCATCATATCATCATTTCTGAACCATTATGTTATTTAGTGTATCTACATTGGAGATAAGCCCATCAAGTTCTCACTAACCAGGAGAGACAGCAACTCGAATCAAATTACAACTCAGCTAAGGGGGTATTCCTAACTCTCACCCTAGCATACTTAGCAAGGGTAGCTGTGGGTTACCTTTGGTACAACTCAGGAACCAAATTCACAGGTTCGATCAGCGCTAGCGCTCTCAGGGATTACCCTTCTGCTAGGACGATCAGGACTTTTAAATCACCTGCCCTTGGACTCACACCTACGGCTCCCTTCCAAGGCGTACTTTATACTTATCGACTCCTGGCCTGAGTTGAGCTACTCGGCTTCGCGGTCGGTCATCGGACATGGCCAACTAAGAGAGAGGCATGCGTTGAACAAGAACAGGAAAGGCTCCAAGAATCAGTCCTTAAGCGACACAGACGGAGTCACTGCAAACCAGCAAGCCTCCGTCCGGTCTTTATTTCAAATTAAGACTGGTTCTTTTCCACGATAGCAAATATAGCCAACTGTGCCACATGTATCTCCCTATATTTCGCAGGTGACAGGAAATCACCCGACTTCTACCGTGTTTAAGCAGGGCTAAGCACTACATGAGCCTAAGCTACATAGGATTCAGGGTAACAATATCTGGACAAGGATTGGGTAACCAATGCAGCAATTGTTTGCATCCAACACCTAAACTTAATGCAACAATATATATATGTAACAATAATACTGTAACTGCATTTCAGAAATTAGGAGGCTTAATATGCTCTAGGGCTTGCCTTTCACAAAGTTGCAAGGACGGTGATCCAGGCACTCAACGGTGACCTCGTCTGGCACTTCTCCTGAAGGTTGCTCCTCCTGAATATCCGGTGTCGGCTGCTACTGCTCGCTCGGTTCCTCGAATTCTAGCAGGGTCACTCCTTCCGGTACACCTATTGCATGCTGATGCACAAGATAAATATCATGAATGCATAAGGAATGACATGATGCTCAATGATGAATGAATTATAGTAAGTGTTTACCGAAAACATCACTGGACACTCGTTTACCGAGTAAATAGCTCTATTCAAATCACTTTAAGCATGTATCTAACTTAACTTAAAGAACAAGATCAACTTACCTAACTTGCATAACCTAAGATAAAGATTCTCATCTTCAGTTAAAGGCCTAACACCTAGGAACATTACCACAAACTTAGAAATAGTAAAGGCATACATAAATTAACATTTAAAGTTTCATATGCACACAAGTAGTCCCTTAATTCAATCACAGCCAGAGCTCTACAATTCCAAATGATTTGCATGAGGGCATTCTGGAAAGCTTATGAAATTCTCTACAAATCAATTGTAAACAGCAAAGCATGATTCTTATGTTAACCAAATCAATTTCCAGTAAACCTAGAATCTATTCCAGAAATAACAGGGTTACTAGCTAAATTATTTAATGATGATGCAAAAGCATAATTTGAACAAGCCAAGTTAACCAACATGTTTTGCATACAAGAGAAACACTAGAAAGTATAGTGCCAACTTCTAAATAAATTATTTAATATCCTTTTCTAATTTATTTAGTTAATTAAGTGATTAAAGCAATATATAGCAAAACTATTCATAAAAATCTACAAAAATTACAGTAGCTATCTCATGCTTCACATAGACTACCATGAAAATTTCAAAGCCATTGAGCAAGCAGAACTTGCTGTATCCCAAAATAACAAGTGGCATGTCCATTTTTAGCATAATTAGGAAACCCTAATGAAAAGTGTCAAGCAACAGATTTCACATTTTTCCTAGCATCATTCTGGCATAAGAACCTTACTCACCAAATTTTACCTATACTGAATCTATAGAAGAATTATGAAAATTCACACAAGATCCATCCATTGATAAAAAGAAATTCTATAACTCAAAAACTATACATGCACTAGCTCTGAAATTTTAACCAGAGCTTCTACTAAGCAATAATAGATTACCCACAAAATTTCATAATTTTTTGACCATAGAAACTCAAGATAAAATTCCAACAAGTTTGCATGTATCCAAAAACACATTTTAATGTCCTATTTAATTTATCTAGAATTTCTAAAACATGTGCTCATATAATATTTTTACTAAATACTAGACATGACTAGAAACTTAACAAAATTTGAACCATCACATTTGGATTTACCAAACTTGAGTTACACATTTTTGAATCTATACCCAAAACTGTGAAAAACAATTAAACAAAACAAAATGGAAAAAACCTACACAGCTACTGGGCCAGCCCCAGGAAACGGCGGCCCGCGAGCAATGCTGGCGCGGCCCAGACAACGGCGTGGCCCACGCTGGGCTCTCGCCTCAGCCGCGGCGACTGACGAGAGGGGCCCACGCGTCAGCGAGACAGACAGGGGAAAGGAGCGGACGGTGGCGTAGTTCGTCACCGGTGGCTTCTCCGACGATGGCAACGGCGCCAACTTGTTCACCTCACCCGAGCGGACCTAGGGGAACCCTTTATTGCAGCTACTGACGCCGCTAGAGGGGGTGGTGATGGCCACGGCGGTGCTCGGCCACAGCACGGCCGGCTCCGATGATGCTACGGCGTCGCAGCCCGATAAGGCGACCCTACGAGCTTCGGCAGCAATCCTAGAACCTAGTGCGAGATAGAGGAGGGATGGCAAGGACACGAGGAGAGCTGGCCACGTGGAGAGCTAACTCTGGTGAGGTCCGACAAGGCGGTGGTGGGGAAAATGGCGATTTCATCCTTACCAAGGCGAAATTGGCACGACGGTGGGGTTGAGGAGGTAGAGGGAAACACGGCGAGGCTCTGGGTGAGCTGGGCGACGCGTTTTTGCTAGGACGCAGGAGCTAGGCGAGGGCGAAGGTTCAGCTGGCAATGGCGGACGGCTTCGGTGCTACGCGCTGTGGGAGGCGAGAGATGAGAAATGGAGCGGGCGACTCGGTCGGGCAAGCGCTGAGGTGCTTCATGACGCGGCTAGCCATGCCAGGGCGCCCGCGGCGCGTGGCCTGCGCGCTCAGGCGATCGGCGACGGGTGGCGCCACACGGCGGTGAAAATCTGAACCTGTCGAAACACTATAGCATGCCATTCAGTCGATTTGATCAGCCTGACAGCGTGACTTCAATGCATTATCCTGACTAATCCGTTGCTCGTTTGCAAAAATAGTGTACATGAAAATTGTAGGCCTACCATCCACCTACCATTTATTTTCAAGGACCATCATCTAATTCACCATGGATCAGAAGTTAAATGAAGCCCAAGTTGGCCTGATCCAATAGAAAATGCAGTTTAAGACTTAGACAATTTTTTTAGTGAAATCAGCATGGACATCTGACTTGTGGGCCTTGTTTGAACATGTTCTAGCCATTTTCATGAGATGGTCATATTGAGACTTTTGTTCCTTGATAAATTGGCTACAATTTTGGTAAAGAGTGCACAGCCATGCAAAGTCTCTAAGTTGGTCTTTTGACTCAGTCAAATAGTGGCACTCAAAGGGTCAATTCAAGTCAAACCTCCACTTGAGGGTATTTTGGTCATTTTGATCTTCATGAACAATGTTCCAACAAGTAACCTAAGTGTAGTTAAGGTGTAATAGACCATGATCAACCACTTTACAAAATTGTTATACCACTTCTAAAGATCACATGTGATAAAGCAATTAAAACAAGCAATTCATTCATATGTTTCAATTCCATGTTTCACATGTTTCATGACCTTGTGGTTATTTTATACATGTCATATTACTACCATGTTGCCATGTTTCAAGGCATGAGAAACTCAGGTTGCATTCACATGTTACACCATTACTATTCACAACACTCAAGTATGAAAGATACACAATTGGAAAATGTTGCATATGCATGTTTCAGTAACAAAGGCATGATGAGATAGATGATGCACATGTTTATGAAATGAAATGCAATTAGTAGAAGCCAAACACCTAGGGTGTTATAGTTAGCCTTTGGAAAGAGGTTCTAAATTTTAGACAACTAGAAAAATAATCGCTTGGTACATCGTGGGATCGTTTTAATGAACTCATCATTACTAGCCCAGACCTTACCATTCAAGACCCTGTACTTCGTCAACATTTTTATATGGGTACTAGCAAGGATTCCATGGAATCCCTTAATGAAGCCTCTAGAGGAGCTTTCCTTTATCTGTCTGCTAGTGAAGCAAGATCTATGCTTGATAGAATTAGTGGAAAGACTCCCTGCACTAGCATTCATAATGAACTCCCCGAGAAAGAGAAGAAATCATCTTCCAAACAAGAAGAGGAAGTTTTGATAGCCAAATCACAACCACACCAATCCCAAGATTTAGCTATGTTTACACCAAAATTTGGGAGAAGAGCACGGGAAATCATAGGCTTCTAAGATTGTGCCAATCAAGGAGTTGATTGAGTAAGGATTGATATCTATTGGGTTGAATGCGACACTAGGATCGGTTCTCTCCAAATAATGTCAGCAGATAATGATGATGAGATATGATTGGCATTGAGAATATACATATCGGACTTTACAAAAGGGGAAAGATTAGAGTCCAAGTTATCTTAAAGTAGGAATATTTTCTTCATACCAAAAATGTACTGAATCGTACTCTAGTAGGATTCGTTTTTAGGCTCTGGGTATAAATACCAAACCCCGGCTATTGTAGACACACAATCAATCCAATATACAAGTCATTTACTTTTTCGGCTCCGGCCACCCCTTAGGAGTAGGAGTAGAGTAGATCTCGGTGAGTTCTTTAGCAAGTACGGCTGCATCGATCTGGTCGACCTCCACTGCTTGTTGTAAGTACTGTCATGGCTTATACCTCTGTTCGTATGGCTGCATCGATCCAGTCGACCTCCACTATGACTCTAGTATAAGTTAGTTATCGATTCTTGCCTAGTTCAAGTATGGCTGCATCGATCCGGTCGACCCCCACTGCATGAACTAGATCAAGGTCAAGTTATCGGCTCTATCTAAGGGTGGCGTTCCTTCGGATAGATTCATTAAGTTACCGATATTTCTTATTGCTTCCATTATTTATTTAATTATAGCAATATCACTTCGCTCGATTGGGATTGATCAAGATCGGCCTTATATCCTTTTTAACCCATCATTTATGAATCTAAAACTGATCTAATCTATACTCTAAATAATGAGTTATGTTTTATCGGCTGTTTTACATCAATCTTGATCGTGCATAGCGTGCAGTAAAGGCATATTTGACCTTGAGTAGACCTATTGGTTAGCGAAAACTGTTCCATGGCCCGTTATCATGGCCCATGTGATTCTGCCTCACACCCCACTATAAGCACCGTGGAGTAGGGATTGCTATTTGGTAGATCTATTCTTGAGAGGGCATGACCTTAACTGTTGAAAGGTCCTAATGGCTAGAGGGGGGTGAATAGCCTAATAAAAATTTCTACAACAACACTTAACAAAAAGGTTAGACAATTATGAGGCGAAGCAAGTGTTGCGCTAGCCTACTCAAAATGCAAGCCACCTACCACAATTCTAGTTTAGATAGTGTCTATTCACATAATAGCTATGACACTACCCTATGTTAGTGTGCTCTCAAAGGCTAACTAAAGAGCGACACCAAGCAAGCAAGCAAGCTCTCACAACAAGCTACACTAAAGAGCTTGTCAACTAGTTTGCGGTAAAGTAAAGAGAGTGATCAAGAAGGTTATACCACCGTGTAGATGAAGAAACCAATCAACCACAAGGATGAATAACAATGAAGACCAATTACCTTGGAATCAATGATGAACACAATGATTTTTTACCGAGGTTCACTTGCTTGCCGGCAAGCTACTCCTCGTTATGGCGATTCACTCACTTGGAGGTTCACACGCTAATTGGCTTCACACGCCAAACCCTCAATAGGGTGCCGCACAACCAACACAAGATGGGGATCACACAAGCCATGAGCAATCCACTAGAGTACCTTTTGGCTCTCCACCGGGGAAAGGTCAAGTACCCCTCACAATCACCACGATCGGAGCCAGAGACAATCACCACCCTCCGCTCAATGATCCTTGCTGCTCCAAGCCATCTAGGTGGCGGCAACCACCAAGAGTAACAAGCGAAACCTACAGCGAAACACGAACACCAAGTGCCTCTAGATGCAAACACTCAAGCAATGCACTTGGATTCACTCCCAATCTCACAAAGATGATGAATCAATGATGGAGATGAGTGGGAGGGCTTTGGCTAAGCTCACAAGGTTGCTATGTCAATGAAAAATGGCCAAGAGGTAAGCCTGAACCGGCCACGGGGCTTAAATACAAGCCCCCACGAAATAGAGCCATTGTACCCCTTCACTGGGTATAGCGTGGGGTGACCAGACGCTCCGGTCCGATCGACCGGACGCTGGCCCTCAGCGCCCGGTCACATGATTCATGTCACGTGTCCCCTGCTTCAAATACTATTCATTAGATTTCAACGGTCATCAGTTGACCGGACACTGGACCCCAGCGTTCGGTCGTTTCCGGTAAGGTTCCAAACATGAATTTTCATGACCGGACGCGTCCGGTCATGCCCGACTGGATTCACCCAGCGTCCGGTCACTCAATGTCTCCTCTATGCGCCTCACGTCAGCGTACGTCAGCACTGACCGGACACACCCGACCAGCGTCCAATTGTAGAGCGACCTAGCGTCCGATCATTTGACTAATGCCAGCGTCTTTGCTGGTACACCTGACCGGATGCGCCGGTCCAACCAAGGCTAGCGTCCGGTCACTTCCAGTGACCTCCATCTTTTCTGTCTAGGGCGCCGGTGGCACCATCGAACTATCCGCACTCTATGGGCGGACACTCTGCCGGTGGAGTTTCTTACCCTTGCCCCCAAACTTCACCACCCTTGATCAAATGTGCCAACCACCAAGTGTATCACCTTGTGCACATGTGTTAGCATATTTTCACTAACATTTTCAAGGGTGTTAGCACTCCACTAGATCCTAAATGCATATGCAATGAGTTAGAGCATCTAGTGGCACTTTGATAACCGCATTCCAATACAAGTTTCACCCCTCTTAATAGTACGACTATCAATCCTAAATGTGATCACACTCTCTAAGTGTCTTGATCACCAAAACAAAATAGCTCCTATGGTTTATACCTTTGCCTTGAGCTTTTTGTTTTTCTCTTTCTTCTTTCCAAGTCCAAGCACTTCATCATCATCATGGCATCATCATCATGTTATGATCTTCATTTGCTTCACCACTTGGAGTGTGCTACCAATCTCATGATCACTTGATAAACTAGGTTAGCACTTAGGGTTTCATCAATTCACCAAAACCAAACTAGAGCTTTCAATCTCCCCCTTTTTGGTAATTGATGACAACCCTTATACAAAGATATGAAATAAAATTCAATTGAATCCATGTTGCTTGCCCAAGCATATTTACCATGTGTGAAAGAATATGGACAAGTTTCATGAACCCTAAATGGTAGCAATTGCTCCCCCTACATATGTGCTAAGAGTTTGGATTGTAGCTTGCACATATGCTTAGATAGGAAATATAGGAGTCAATGTCTACCACATGATGCTAAGGTGTAAGAGATGAACCTTTGAAGCGTGATACCAATTGGAGTGCACCATTAAACCTTAGCACCATGATTAGCTTGATACCATTTGAAAATATACCACATGGAAATATTTGGTATAGATACCACTTGATAATACTAGAGAATGAAATCACTAGATAATCTATTCATGCTAGTTTTTCATATTATCATTCAAACTTACAACTAGCATACATCACACAAGCATGGATGTTTAAATTTAATACTTGTGCCATGCAAGCAAACATATGAAATGCACATTCAAATGCATCATCCAAGTTCATGAGCTTGCTCCCCCTACTTGTGTGCTCAAAATTTTAATTGATCCCTTTCCTTTTTCACTTCTCTCCCCCTATGTCATATATCAAGTGTATCTTTATGTTTCTCTCCCTTTATGATATTTCTCCCCCTTTTTCACTATTTTTACTACTATCTTTGTTTCTCTCCCCTTTGTCATCAATGACCACAAAGGTTCAAAATATAGATAGTATTACTTGTAGGGTCAAGATTATCAATGTCAATCAATGGGGTGAGGATCAAAGTTCCAAATTTGGTTTAAACTAAAATATATGCCAAAGATATTTAACTCGGTTTGATCCAAGGACAAGCTTCTTCACACCTCCAAATAAGGGTTATCTTGTACCTTGTTGAGTTAAACACTTATAGCTCATGTTCTAGATTAAACACTAGGTTTACAAGCTCACCAACATGTCATATGTTACCACTAGATCAAGTCAAACATAGAAGTAATAGTGGTACCATATAATCATCAAATTTATTTGATTTTCATGAATGAGCCTAATAAAATGGAGAGATGACTAGATACACTAAACATGTCCTTAGCAAGGATGTATGTCATGCCACACAACTTTTACCTTGAATAGCTCAAAGGAGAGGCATGCCATATAAGTGGGGAGGTGCATCAACACATATTTGAGAAATCCAATATGTTCAACTCATTCCTTAGCTTGCAAAACCTTTTCTCATCCAATGGCTTGGTGAATATATCGGCAAGTTGATCTTCGGTGCCTACACTCTCAATGCAAATGTCCCCTTTCTGTTGGTGATCTCTTATGAAATGGTGGCGAACATCAATGTGCTTTGTTCTTGCATATTGAACCGGATTGTTGGTCAACTTGATTGCACTCTCATTGTCACATAGCAATGGCACTTTCTTGAATTTGATCCCAAAGTCACTCAAAGTGGCCTTCATCCAAAGTACTTGTGCACAACAACTACCGATGGATATGTATTCAGCTTCGGCGGTTGATAATGCAACACTATTTTGCTTCTTTGATGACCATGAAACAAGTGATCTTCCCAAAAATTGACATGTGCCCAAGGTGCTCTTCCTTTCAACCTTGCATCCTGCATAGTCCGAGTTGTAGTAACCAACTAGCTCAAACTTTGCTCCTTTGGGATACCACAAACCAACATTTGGTGTATGCTTCAAGTACCTCAATATCCTCTTTGTAGCCTTCAAATGACTTTCTCTTGGTGAGACTTGAAATCTTGCACACATGCATACACTAAACATGACATCCAGCCTTGATGCGGTCACATAGAGTAGGCTTCCAATCATAGACCGATACAATTTTTGATCCACCATATTCCCACTTGCATCACTATCCAAGTTGCCATTTGTTCCTATTGGTGTGCTAATGACTTTGCTATCACCCATGCCAAACTTCTTGATCATGTCCTTAATGTACTTGCCTTGACTCACAAATGTACCATTTTTCAATTGCTTGATTTGAAGACCAAGGAAGTAACTCAACTCTCCAATCATGGACATCTCAAACTCATTAGCAATCATCTTTCCAAATTCATCACAAAAGTCTTGATTAGTTGATCCAAATATGATGTCATCAACATATATTTGCAATACAAATAGATCTTTTCCAATCTTCTTGATGAAAAGAGTGGTGTCAACCTTGCCCATTGTGAACCCTTTAGAGAGTAGGAAATTCCTCAATCTCTCATACCATGCTCTAGGTGCTTGCTTCAAGCCATACAATGCTTTCTTTAACTTGTACACATGGTTGGGCTTTTTGTCATCTTCAAAATCGGGAGGTTGCTCAACATATACTTCTTCATTGATGTAGCCATTTAGAAATGCACTCTTAACATCCATTTGATAGAGCTTGATGTTGTGGACACAAGCATAGGCTAGCAAGATTCTAATTGCTTCCAATCTAGCAACCGGGGCATATGTTTCTCCAAAGTCAAGACCTTCAACTTGTGTATAGCCTTGTGCTACCAATCTTGCTTTGTTCCTTACTACTATCCCCTCTTGATCTTGCTTGTTTCTAAAGACCCATTTGGTTCCAATCACATTGTGTCCCTTTGGTCTCTCTACTAATTCCCATACTTGATTTCTTGTGAAGTTATTCAATTCTTCATGCATAGCATTCACCCAATCAACATCCTTCAATGCTTCATCTATCTTCTTTAGTTCAATGGATGACACAAATGAGAAATGCTCACAAAATGATGCCAATCTTGATCTTGTTTGTACACCTCTAGAAATATCACCAATGATAGTGTCCAATGGATGATCTCTTGCAACATTGGTTGGTTGGAGGATTGGAACTTGATTGCTTGCACTTGCTTGATCATTGGGTTGAGATGATGTACTAGCCGCTTGATCTTATTCATTGTCATGAGAGCCACTTGCACTAACTTGATTTGTATCATCTTGCACAGTTGAGTTAGAGAGCACTTGCATTTGATCATCTTCATCATCATTCACTTTCCTAGGCCTCAATTCACCAATATCCATGTTCTTCATGGCATTTGAAAGTTGAATGCCTCTAACATCTTCCAAGTTCTCATTCTCTACTTGTGAACCCTTGGTTTCATCAAATTCAACATCATGAACTTCCTCAAGAGTACCACTATCCAAATTCCAAACTCTATATGCTTTGCTTGTAGTGGAATAACCAAGTATGAATCCTTCATCGCATTTCTTATCAAACTTGCCCAATCTAGTGCCTTTCTTGAAGATATAGCATTTGCAACCAAAGACCCAAAAATATGCAATGTTGGGCTTTCTACCATTCAAGATCTCATATGGTGTCTTCTCTTTCAATCGGTGACAATAGAGGCGGTTGCTACAATAGCACGCCGTGTTGATAGCTTTGGCCCAAAAAGATTGACTCACATTGTACTCACTAAGCATAGACCTTGCCATATCAATGAGTGTTCTATTCCTCCTCTCAACAAGGCCATTTGATTATGGAGTGTACTTGGCCGAGAATTGATGTCTAATTCTAAATTCATCACATAACTCATCAATTCTAGTGTTCTTGAACTCACTACCATTGTCACTTCTAACTCTCTTGATGGTTGTTTCAAACTCATTGTGAATGCCCTTGACAAATGATTTGAATGTTGCAAACACATCACTTTTGTCCACTAGAAAGAATACCCATGTGTATCTAGTGTAATCATCCACTATCACAAAGCCATATTTATTACCACCGATGCTAGTGTATTGTGTTGGCCCAAACAAATCCATGTGCAATAACTCAAATGCTTTACTAGTGCTCATCATGCTTTTCTTAGGATGGGTGTTTCCAACTTGTTTGCCAGCTTGACAAGAGCTACAAAGCTTATCCTTTTCAAACACATCTTTCAATCCTTTAACTAAGTCATGCTTAACCAATCTATTCAATTGTTTCATTCCAACATGACCAAGCCTTCTATGCCATAACCAACCCATGCTAGACTTAGTGAACAAGCATGTAGATAATCTAGCTTCACTAGCATTGAAATCAACCAAGTATAGATTCTCATATCTAAAGCCTTTGAAGATCAAGTTAGAGCCATCTACACTTATGATCTCTACATCATCTACCCCAAATATGCATTTGAATCCAAGATCACACAATTGAGCCACGTATAGCAAGTTGAAATTCAAGCTCTCTACTAGCAACACATTGGATATGCTCATATCATTGGATATTGTAATCTTACCAAGCCCTTTGACCTTACCTTTGTCATTGTCACCAAATGTGATACTATCATAACCATCATTGCCATTGGTGTTGACTGAGTTGAACATTCTTGCATCACCAGTCATGTGTTGAGTGCACCCACTATCAAGAACCCAATGCCTTCCTCCGACTTTGTAATTGACCTACAAGAGAAGATCAATTATTTTTAGGTACCCAAAGTTGCTTGGGTCCTTGAAGGTTAGTCACTAAGCTCCTTGGTACCAAAATGGCTTTCTTCTTTGAGCCCATCCATGGTTTACCAATGAACATAGCCTTCACACCATTTGTACCCTTAGTAAGCATATAGCATGAATCAAGCTTTAGGGAGGATACATTAGCATTTTTGCTCTTGTTGTTGCATTCTTGCTCTTTATGACCCACTTGCTTGCAACTAGTGCAAAACCAACCATTGTTCTTCACAAAACTAGTCTTGTGAGGAGCAAAGGCCACCTTGTCTTTCTTGGGGGTATAGCCCAATCCCTCTTTGTAGAGAGAAGCTCTTTGGCTACCCAAGCACATAAGCAAGCGGTCCTCACCACCATAAGCCTTAGCTAAGGTGTGAGTGAGCTTAGTGACCTCCTTCTTGAGGTTCTCATTCTCAACCACTAGTGAGGCATCACAAGTGAGACCATCACTACTAGATGAGGTAGAAGTGGAAGTGCTACAAGAAGGGTTAGTAGGAGCAACAATGATAGGCATAGATAGTGATTCATCAATTATATCACAAGTTAAACCTACATTGCAAGTTTCAACATGCTTCTTTTTATTTTGCTCATCAAGCAAAGAGGAATGAGCCTTTTCAAGCTTTTTGTGAGCTTTGCCAAGCTTCTCATTGGCTTCCTCTAGCCTCTCATGAGATGCATTTAGCTCATCAAAGGCTTGCTTAAGGGCTTTTAGTTCCTTACGCAAGCTTTTGCATTCCCTTCTCTTGATGTAAAGTGTTCTCTAGCATCTTCTAGCATGTCAATTAATTCATCCTTAGTAGGTTCATCATCATCACTATCACTATCATTTTCATTTTTATTTTCATTATCATCATCATGTTCTTCATCACTTTCATCATCGCAAGTTTGTACCTTAGTGGCCTTAGCCATGAAGCATGATGAAGAGTCGAAGAGAGAAGGCTTCTCATTGATTGCAATGCTTGCAAATGCCTTCTTCTTGGTGGTCTTGTCATCATCACTATCATCATCATCACTTGAAGAAGCATCACTATCCCAAGTGACCACATATGAACCACCCTTCTTCTTGAAGGTCATCTTGTCCTTCTCTTTCTTTTCCTTCTTGTCCTTCTTCTTGTTCTTCTTCTTGTCATCATCATTGTCGATATTGTATGGGCATTGAGCAACAAGATGATCTTTGCTTCCACACTTGAAGCACCTTCTTGACTCTTCTTTGTTCTTGGATGAAGACTTCTTTCTTCTAGCATGGTAGCCCTTCTTCACCATGAACTTGCCAAATCTCTTGACAAATAGAGCCATCTTCTCATCATCATCATCCCATGATTCATCTTCTTCACTTGATGTTTCTTGCTTAGCTTTGCCCTTGGATGATGTTGCCTTGAATGCCACACTCTTCTTCTCATCCTTCTTCTCATCTTTCTTCTCCTTATTTTCTTCCTTCTATCTTCATCTCTATATGTATCATCGATCATGATGTCTCCCAACACTTGGTTTGGTGTCATGGTGTCCAAACCACTCCTTACTAGAATAGTGACCAATGTGCCAAATCTTGAAGGCAAGCATCTCAAGAACTTATGGGAGAAGTCCTTGTCCTTCACCTCTTCTTCAAGTGCTTTGAGATCATTGACAAGCACTTGAAGCCTATGAAACATCTCCGACACACTCTCATCCTCCTTCATCTTGAAGCTTGCAAACTTCTCCTTGAGAATGTAAGCCTTTGCACCTTTCATGGCTTGAGTGCCCTCAAATGATTCTTCCAACTTCTTCCAAGCCTCATGAGCCATCTCAATATTCTTGATTTGCTCAAATGTTCTCTCATCAATTGCATCATGAATAGCACTTAGAGCAATATCATTGTTTTGGAGAAGCACTTCTTCGACCATGGTGGGATTCTCTAGATCACCAATCTCAATTTTGGTTTCTACCACCTTCCACACCTTTCTATTGACTAACTTGATGTGTGTGGTCATCTTTGACTTCCAATAAGGATAATTTGTGCCATCAAATTAGGGCGGCTTCTTGGTGTTGTTGATTTGAGCCATTTTTACACCGAAGGTTGTTAAGCCTCAAATCACGGTGACCTCAGCTCTGATACCACTTGAAAGGTCCTAATGGCCAGAGGAGGGGGTGAATAGACTAATAAAAATTTCTACAACAACACTTAACAAAAAGGTTAGACAATTATGAGGCAAAGCAAGTGTTGCGCTAGCCTACTCAAAATGCAAGCCACCTACCACAATTCTAGTTTAGATAGTGTCTCTTCACACAATAGCTATGACACTACCCTATGTTAGTGTGCTCTCAAAGGCTAACTAAAGAGCCACACCAACTAAGCAAGCAAGCTCTCACAACTAGCTACACTAAAGAGCTTGTCAACTAGTTTGCGGTAAAGTAAAGAGAGTGATCAAGAAGGTTATACCACCATGTAGATGAAGAAACCAATCAACCACAAGGATGAATAACAATGAAGACCAATTACCTCGGAATTAATGATGAACACAATGATTTTTACCAAGGTTCACTTGCTTGCCGGCAAGCTACTCCTCGTTGTGGCGATTCACTCACTTGGAGGTTCACGCGCTAATTGGCTTCACACGCCAAACCCTCAATAGGGTGCCGCACAACCAACACAAGATGAGGATCACACAAGCCACGAGTAATCCACTAGAGTACCTTTTGGCTCTCTGCCGGGGAAAGGTCAAGAACCCCTCATAATCACCATGATTGGAGCCAGAGACAATCACCACCCTCTCCTCAATGATCCTTGCTGCTCCAAGCCATCTAGGTGGCGGCAACCACCAAGAGTAACAAGCAAAACCCACAGCGAAACACGAACACCAAGTGCCTCTAGATGCAAACACTCAAGCAATGCACTTGGATTCACTCCCAATCTCACAAAGATGATGAATCAATGATGGAGATGAGTGGGAGGGCTTTGGCTAAGCTCACAAGGTTGCTATGTCAATGAAAAATGGCCAAGAGGTAAGCTTGAACCGGCCATGGGGCTTAAATAGAAGCCCGCATGAAATAGAGCCGTTGTACCCCTTCACTGGGTAAAGCGTGGGGTGACCGGACGCTTCGGTCCGATCGACCGAACACTGGCCCTCAGCGTCCGGTCACGTGATTCATGCCATGTGTCCCATGCTTCAAATACTATTTGTCAGATTTCAACGGTCATCAGTTGACCGAACGCGTCAGTTAGAAAGTGACCGGACGCTGGACCCCAGCGTTTGGTCATTTCTAGTAAGGTTCCAAACACGAATTTTCACAACCGGATGCATCTGGTCATGCCTGACCGGACTCACCCAGCATTTGGTCACTCAATGTCTCCTCTGTGCGCCTCATGTCAGCATACGTCAGCACTGACCGGACGCACCCGGCCAGTGTCCGGTCGCAGAGCGACCCAGCATCCAGTCATTTGACCAACGCCAGCATCTTCGCTATTACACCTAACCGGATGAGCCGGTCCAATCGAGGCCAGTGTCCAGTCACTTCTAGTGACCTCTGTTTTTTCTGTCTAGGGCGCCGGTGGCACCGTTGGACTATCAGCACTCTATGGGTGAACACTCCACCGGTGGAGTTTCTTACCCTTGCCCCCAAACTTCACCACCCTTGATCAAATGTGCCAACCACCAAGTGTATCACCTCGTGCACATGTGTTAGCATATTTTCACAAACATTTTCAAGGGTGTTAGCACTCCACTAGATCCTAAATGCATATGCAATGAGTTAGAGCATCTAGTGGCACTTTGATAACCGCATTCTGATATGAGTTTCACCCCTCTTAATAGTATAGCTATCAATCCTAAATGTGATCACACTCTCTAAGTGTCTTGATCACCAAAACAAAATAGCTCCTATGGTTTATACCTTTGCCTTGAGCTTTTTGTTTTTCTCTTTCTTCTTTCCAAGTCCAAGCACTTGATCATCATCATGTTATGATCTTCATTTGTTTCACCACTTGGAGTGTGCAACCTATCTCATGATCACTTGATAAACTAGGTTAGCACTTAGGGTTTCATGAATTCACCAAAACCAAACTAGAGCTTTCAACTATGCGCTATGCTTGAATCGACTGTTTTAGTCGATATCGAGCACTTTCACAAATAGTTCACATCACGAAATCGTTGAAGTAGCGATAGGTTGAAAGATGTGTTAGCCCCATGATCTTATTATTGTATTATGGCCTGCATGATTTTGCCTCATGCCCCACTGATATTAGTAATAAGTTAGGGTCATCGAGTCTATTGTTGTTTCTATGGCCCGCATGATTCTGCCTCGTGCCCCACTAGTCATAACGATAGATGAGATCTAATATGTTCATTAGATTTATTTCTATTAAATGGTTGAATGATGATGAACTATTTCTTTTATAAAGGAGTTCGGTTACTTGTAGTCATTGGCTTAGCATGAACTAATTACTGTTGATATCTTTTTTGCTAGTGACCAGTATTTGTTTAAACAATGACATTCATAATGATAACCGATTCTTCTTACACAACCCCATGAGCTTTAACCGATTTATTCTTATGAATATGCTGGAATCGGCTATTTAGTCGATCTCCTTTCATATCGGCTCTTAGAGCCGCACATTCGGGACTGTCTGGCAACACCGGCATGTTCCACCCTTAATTACTGATAAGCTTTCTCTCCTTATCAATTAAAGGGTCAAATTGACTAGCACATCTTGGGAAGAGTGCATAGGATCGACCACCCTTGCGCTAAAGCTAGGTGGATCTCTAGCTCCATCGAGTAGACCCTTCTGGCTTGCTACATGTGTCCTCGGCATAGGATAAAATTCTGTGTCGACACACGTTTGTGGAACGCTCGGTGGGACCTCACAATCGTCATGGTGGTTCACAACAGCAACAATATCCTTATGCTGCATTATGAAGATCTACTTGATGGGGATAAGGGTATCATCATCAAAGCTATAGGAGAGTTTGAGAACAAGTGTTTGGTAAACAGTCGGTCACCTACTATTTAGCCATTATTCAGGCAAAATGTCCCATTAAATGGGCTAAACGGCCAATTAAACGGGGTAAGCGGGTGATTAAACAGAAATGGCGCACCACCGTGTAGCGTTTACATGATGTTTAAATGGGCTAAACGACCGTTTAGGCGAATAGTGCCTACACCAAAACACGTGACAACACAATTGTTCAGAAATTTCCACTACCAAGAGTTCTATTGCATAGGCACACGGATACAACTGAAGATGAAGACAGACGTTTCTTTAAGGAAGTTATTGACAAATTTGTTCATGATGCCATATCAAGCCATAATGAAGCTTTTGTGGACATATTCCACAACGCTATGAGAGAGATGATTCATGGGTTTCTAGTTGGTCAAGGTGGGCTGGCTTATTACAACATTCCAGATCCATCGACCCAAGGGACTAATTAAGTTGGTACCAGCCATCAAGAAGCAGCACCAGCTGGTAGTGGTGATGTCCAGATAGTTTAGGGTTCATATGAACAAACTCAAGGAACTACTACAAATCACACACAGTATAATCCTAGACCATCAATATAGCATGTGCAACAGCCAGTGGGGCAAAGTCAGAACCAGGCGATCAATTTTGGCACATCAGGCCACATACCGTCGTCAGCTCAAAAAATAGCACCATTGATTTAAAGGATCCATAGAGATATAGATCCTTATGTCTACAATCAGAGACTTCAAGTAGTGAGCTAGCAAAGGACCCAGTAGATCGAGATTCCACAAGGGTATCACTTTGGCACAGATTATAACACCCTTCACATGATACCAAATCCAGGATATCAAGACACACGAGATTTCAATCCACAGATGGGTCAGTAGGTGTAGAGGAATCCAAATCCACAAGCTGATGAATTATTGCTGAGGGTGACCGAGATGATGAAGAATCAGTTCGGTCTAAAGCCAAAAGGGCTGACCTTTTTGTACAAACGCCCATATCCAAAATGGTATGATTTGGTCACCCTTCCCACAAATTACAGGCTCCTAGAGTTTGCTAAGTTCACTAGCCAAGATAGTACAAGCACAATAGAACATGTCAGTTGGTATCTTACACAGCTGGCTGAAGCATCAGTTGAGGATGCCCATTGAGTTCATTTCTTCTCCTTGTCCTTATCAGGGCTAGCCTTCACTTGGTTTTCATCACTACCAGTCAATTCCATTGCCAATTGGGCTGATCTAGAGAAGAAGTTTCATGCATATTTTTATACTGGGACTAGAGAAAAGAAGATTACCGATCTGACAACTATAAGACAGAAGACTAATGAATCGGGCACTGAATTTCTTCAGAGGTTCTGAGAAATTAGGAACTTGTGCTTCTCCTTAAATTTGGCTAATGATCAACTGGCTGCTTTAGCTGTTCAAGGAATGCTACCAATATGGAAAGAAAAGCTGCTGGGACAAGAATTTGACAACTTGGGACAATTGGCTCAATGAGTGGCAGCGCTCAATAGCCAATTCCAGAGTATGCACAGAGATACCCGGTTCTAAAAGAGTACCACAGTAGCTAAAGCTTATGATCCATACTCAGTCGATGACAGCTATGAAGATGAAGAAGAGGTTGCTGCGGTTGAATGGAATTGGGGCAAGAAGACAGTAATTGTGCCAAATCCTTGGGGAAGAGGAGTCAAGGAGAGCTATGACTTTGATGTCACCAAATCAGATAAGCTCTTCGATTTCTTGCTTGAAAAAGGGCAGATCAAGTTGCCCGATGGTCATGTCATGTTGCCCCCTGATCAATTAAAGAATAAAAAGTTCTACAAATTCCATAATGCTACTTCTCATTCCACCAACGAATGTAAAATTTTCTAGCAGCATATACAGAGGGCTATTCAGCAGGGGAGGCTCAAATTTGATATGCCTCGGAAAATAAAAATTGATGATAATCCTTTCCTAGGAGACCAAAACATGGTTGATGCTAGGCTATTCAAAGGAAAATCTAAGGTCCTAACATCAACCAAATCAAAAGAAGCTGGAATA
This sequence comes from Miscanthus floridulus, assembly GCF_019320115.1. Lineage (NCBI taxonomy): Eukaryota > Viridiplantae > Streptophyta > Magnoliopsida > Poales > Poaceae > Miscanthus > Miscanthus floridulus. The sequence goes on along the minus strand of NC_089591.1, from coordinate 26,533,285 downwards.
GTCGATCCCAAGATGCAAATATCGGCTAACAAATACAAAGAGATTAGAAGACATCGTGTCAAGCCAAAGAGTCGATATGAGTAGGGGAAGACATCAAAAGCAGAGATGACAAAGCCACAGGTTACATCTCAAATTCTATTGAATAAGTGGCAGCGGCAGAAGGAAAAGGATTATCAGCATTGGTTAAAGGATCAAGCATACCAGCATCAACTAAAAGAAGAGAGGTATGAAAGGAAATGAGCCGATTTACATTGGAATTGTCCTTTCTTCAGACATTGCTAGAATGAATGTTTGAAGTTGACTACCAGACATTACTATCCAGAATGCAGCAATCAGTATTGGGAGTTTAGGCAATCTCAAACCAACCGCTGGTCTATCCGTACTCAAGATGCATATTATCATGATAACAAGGATGGGTGCTTAAAAAATGGAAGTGTTCATAATCGACTGGGAAAAAGAGTTGTTGACCAAGACTGGGCTGATTATGAAGGGGAAAGCAATGAAAGAAAATATGTTTGGTAGGAGGGCCAATGGTGTCTAGGAGGTTTAACAAGATGCCAGAAGAGAAGGGTGCAATGCCTAAGGAATAAAGAGATGGAACAGGCTCAGGCATCCGGTAAACCTCAAGTATGGCGTACCAAGCAAACAGCCGATAGAAAACAACCATCGGCTAATATCCAAATGGCTTTTCTATTGCCATCAGAATTCAGAGCTCCGGTAGATCAAGGAGTTTATTTGGATTTTGATGAATTGGAGTATGAGGAAATAGTTGCCAAGTTAACGGTTGTACAACAAGCAATATTTGAGAAACCAGTCAAACATCGGCACTTAAAAGCTTTATATATGAAAGGTCTTGTTGATGGGAAGCCAATGAATAAGATGTTGGTGGACAGAGGCGCTTTCATTAATCTTATGCCTTACACCACTTTTCCTAAACTTGGCAAAGGACCAGAAGATCTAATGGACACTGACATGATGCTTAAGGATTTTGGAGGTAATACATCTAAGACCCGGGGGGCAATAAACGTCGAACTAACAATCAGAAGCAAGACTCTGCTCACCACATTCTTCATCATTGATGGAAAAGGGTCGTATAGTTTACTCCTCGGTCATGATTGGATTCATGCAAACTGCTATATACCATCAACCATGCATCAGTTTTGATTCAATGGCATGGGGATGATGTCGAACTGGTTTGCGCTGATGAGTCCGTGAGCATCGCAACAACCAACCCATTATTTTGGGAACTAGGAGACTTTGAATGTTTTTCTGGCAAGTCATGGGAAGGAGGCTTCATTAAGATCAGCAAGGAAAGGCAATAGCCGATGCAGGCAATCAGCTCTAAGAGTTTGTTTTAGTAGAAAAATCATGGCTTCACGTCGGCCATTGGATTAAAGGAAAAAAAGCATTGAGTCCTGGAGATTAGTTTAGGCCAACATATGTGGATGCTGAGTCAAATTGTAAGTGCGATTCAGAGTTAATGGATTTCTTAAAAAAGTTCTATTTCACTTAATAGAATGCTTGACCTAGGTTGATTAACCATTTAACCTTTGATATGAAAAGTTATACGGGACATTATCCTAACATCTGGTCAACATTTGATAGCCGATTCATTCTTGGCTCTAATAGCCGGTACCAGGAAGGGTATCGCCTCTAGTTCAAAAAATGAGAATCTTCAAAGACAATAAAAGCCGATACGATATGTATCACCTATAGAACAAAAACAAAAAGAAAAATAGTCATACACAAGGGAATTACACTAAGACAATCATGGAAAAGCAGAAGATTTTATTCATCAGTTCGCCCTAAATACAACCTAATTGAAGATCTTGTTCACCACGTCCTGAGCGGATGTGATATCCACTATGGTTTCTGCTGCCATGACAAATTCTTCAAGTAGGTCTTCATGTTCCTCAGGGTCATTGCCTTTGGGAAGCCAATCTCCATGGAGTGGAGTTCATACCCAGTCTGGACCTACACTGTGGTCAGCGCCACCACTGCACCATGACGGATGCCGTGAAGGTGAAAGGTCCTAATATGGCTAGAGGGGGGTGAATAGCCTATTTAAAAATCTACAAATCCACTAGAGCAATTTGATTAGTATGACAAATAGCGTAATGCAAACTTGCTCTAGCTCTACAAGGGTTGCAAGCCACCTATCCAACAATTCTAGTTGCAATGATTACTTAGGCACACAAATTTGCTATGTAACTACTCACTAAGAGCTCTCAAACTTGCTATTCTAAAGAGCTCAACTAGATGAATGTAAATAATAAAGCAAGCTCTCAATTCTAATTACACTAGAGAGCTTGTATAACCTAGTTTGCAAGAATGTAAATAAGTGAGTAGGGTAATTATACCGCCATGTAGGAGATGAACCAATCACAAGATGAATATATAGCCAATCATTGGGAGAATGCCAAAGACAAGAGACAATCGATTTTCTCCCGAGGTTCACATGCTTGCCAACATGCTACGTCCCCGTTGTGTCGACCAACACTTGGTGGTTCGGCGGCTAAGAGGTGTTTCACAAACCTCGTCCACACAATTTGACACCGCAAGAACTGACCCACAAGTGAGGTAACTCAATGACACGAGCAATTTACTAGAGTTACCTTTCGGCGCTCCGCCGGGGAAGGTACAACTCCCCTCACAATCACCGGAGATGGCCACAAACAATCACCAACTCGTGCCGATCCTCCACCGCTGCTCCAACTGTCTAGGTGGTGGCAACCACCAAGAGAAACAAGCGAAATCCACAACGCAACACGAATACCAAGTGCCTCTAGATGCAATCACTCAAGCAATGCACTTGGATTCTCTCCCAATCTCACAATGATGATGGATCAATGATGGAGATGAGTGGGAGGGCTTTGGCTAAGCTCACAAGGTTGTTATGTCAATGAAAATGTGCAAGAGTTATCCCTTGAGCTGGCCATGGGGCTATAAATAGAGCCCCCATCAAATAGAGCCGTTATACCCCTTCACTGGGCAAAGCGCGCTCTGACTAGACGCTCTGGTCATACCGACCGGACGCTAGCCCTCAGCATCCGGTCGCCCGATGGACGCCATGCGTCACCAGCTTCAAATGTTGTTCGTCAGATTTTAACGGCTACGAAGCTGACCGGATGCTTCGGTCAAAACGGACCGGATGCTGAAGCCCCAGTGTCCGGTCATTTCCAGTAAGCTCCCCGAGGCATGTTTTTTCGATCGGACGCGTCCGGTCCACCTTGACCGGACGTAGACCAGCGTCCGGTGCTCAATCCTACCCACTGTGCCGTCTGACAGCTCGACCGAACATAGCCTTTCAGCGTTCGGTCGCTGAGTGACCCAGCGTTCGGTCAGTAGACCGATGCCAGCATCATTTCGACCAACTCCATTTCAACTCTAACTTCTTCACCCTTGCTCAAATGTGCCAACCACCAAGAATTTTGCATCCGGCGCAATAGAAAATAGACATTTCATTTTTCCAAAAGCACCAAATCCCGCCGAGCTTGCTTTCACAAATATTTTCAAGGGTGTTAGCACTCCACTAGATCCTAAATGCATATGCAATGAGTTAGAGCATCTAGTGGCACTTTGATAACCGCATTTCGATATGAGTTACACTCCTCTTAATAGTATGGCTATCTATCCTAAATGTGATCACACTCACTAAGTGTCTTGATCACTAAAACAAAATGGCTCCTACATTTTATACCTTTGCCTTGAGCCTTTTGTTTTTCTCTTTCTTCTTTTCCAAGTTCAAGCATTTGATCATCACCATGCTATCACCATTGTCATGATCTTCGTCATTGCTTCATCACTTGGAGTAGTGCTACCTATCTCATAATCATCTTGATAAACTAGGTTAGCACTTAGGGTTTCATCAATTAACCAAAACCAAACTAGAGCTTTTAGAAGGGCGATCTCCTAAATGCAGGCTGGAATGTCATGGAGGCGAGCATCAATAAGGGGACCCTGAGCATTAATAGCATCCACGGCCGCGTTCGATGCTAGTTGGAGAGACTCCAACTGCACTATTAGGGCTGATGATCACGAAAGACAAAAGGAATGGCAACATAAAAATAGTGGAAGTCAGAGTAAAAGCATTCATGGAGTTCATCTTACCTGCCACCATGGCGTTAGATTTGGCCAACCATGCCCGAATGGCACTGGCCTCCTCTTTGGCGGCATGAAGGGCCGCCTGAGAGACCCCAAGATGGATCTCAAGTTGGCCATTCTCCTGAGTCACTTCGGAGTAATGGTTCTAGGCCACCCTCCACTCCTAGAGGAAGCGCTGGGCATCATCATTATTGTACGAATCAGAGGAATCCGACGATGAAGCCGGCATGGAGGACACATCATCAGAGGGCTTGCCAGCCCTAGGAAGAGGACGAAGGCTATCATTCACAACAAGCCTAGAAACAAAATAGAAGAGTTCACCACTATGAGCAGAAGGATGCAGATCGTTGCTATAAGCAGAACTTGTCAATCTCACCTCATGCGTTGGAGATGCTGGTTCATTAGCATGTTCTCCTCCAGGACCTCCTCTGCCGCGTGCTTGCCGTGGTTACCCTCATCGGCCATGGGGTTGATTGGATCTATAGGAAGGGAAGGAAACTGCTATAGGGTTGTGGAAGGTGGAGAAGTGCAAAGGAATAGTTATGAGTGGAGATGTGTTCAAGGCCAAAACCATCAGCTAGTATTTGAAGCCACGAAGTGAAGAGGTGGACGCCTCGTGAAGTGCAAAAGGCAACCGCAATTAATAGAAGGTGAAGCGCCACTTCACTAATGCCAATGAGAATACGGCGTTGGGTGACTGAAGTCAGAAAAATCGAAGGGCTCTCTTGATAAAGCCAAGTTTTCAGACTTAATTAGATCGAGATTAAGTCATCTATTTTCAAATCGGCTCTTTAGCTGAAATGAGAAATACAACGAGGCAATAACAATGTGGTTATCATTGATCCTACACGAGACACATGTTGACATATAAATTATAGGTTTAGGACATCCTAGATGACTTTCAATACTTCTAGCCGGATAGCATCAGCTTCTGCAATCTTTTGCTCATATTCTTCGGCTCAGTTTATAATAGAATGAACAAGTAAAATGAGATATAGTACCTTTTCTATGGTAGCTTCTATCTGGAGGGAAGGAAGAGCTGATGATACACCAGTAGTATCTAGTTGAATCAGCTCAGAAATCTCAACATCGGCATTTGCAAACATCGGAAGATTTTTAGTTCATGATTACTATAGAAAGATAAGTTGAGCAAATAACTCCCTCACCAATAGTTGTTTGCCAGACTAGGGAATCAATAGGCCGAATGTTGACAGCAACAAAACCACCTTCAACATCGATGGGATCGTTGAGTGGACTGTTAGGCTCCCGATCTTGCATAGGTGTTTCATCAAGGAGTATCTAGCATAGCAAGAAGTTAGGTGAAGGGCAAAGGAATGAATGAAAGAAGTTAAAGAAAAAATACCCCGGTAAGCACCAAAGATGAAACTCACATTTTCTGCTGTTATGGAAGTATCAGTTATTTCAACCAAGATCAGCTCCTTTAGTGGAACAGCCGATGGGAGTTTAGTTGGTGTTGAGTCTAATGCCTAGGCAGTAGTTCCACACCCAGGGCAGGTTGGGATGCAATGCTCAATAGTTGTGAAAAAATGAAGTCAGTAACTGAATATCATGTTGAGATGGGGATGAACCGTTTACCTAAGCAGCTGATGGTCTTGTTCTACGAAGTCTCTTCCTAGTAGTCGTTTTCTGGGTTGCCCATTAGACTACCTTGCGCTTTGAAGGTTGATATGTCACAATTATGGGGGCAGCAGGAGTTTTCATCAATCTCTTTAGGGAAGGTGCGGCCGATCCCATCCTCGAAACCAGGCATGGTGGCTGGTAATCTATGGGACGCCCCTTCCTATCCAAGCTTGGAGGATCAAATTCAACATCTTAAAACGGGCGATTAGGATGGTTAACAGAGGAATTCGTCAAGCAGTTTTCTTGAAGAAAAAATAAGCAAATTACCTCTTCGTCCGAAGCAAACTCTCCATCCAAGGCTATACACAAAGGGTGGACCAGTCCACAGAAAAGATGGGAATGCCATTCTTGCCACTGGAATCAAAAGAGAGTAGAAGAGAGTCTGACTCTGATCCAATCGTGCAAGCAGAGGGAAGGAAGATCTAATCCCAACTGAAAAACTCTTCTAGCTTCTAGTACTTCATTGATATCTTCTTGTGGCTTTAGTATGTTCTTGAAGAATAGTTGAGGAGGCAATTGGTCGAGCTGTAAGGGATGGGTTATAAAATTCATACATTGGAAGGTTGCCTGGAATGAAAGAGCCTATAGCCATTTTGCCATGGCCATGATGAAACTTGGCTGGAAGAACACAGGGCTTGATGAAAGAATTGAAAATTGTAACTGCCACATCATCCGAACAACTTGACTCAAAGCAAAACTTGAATGGAAAGGCCAGCTCATCATTCTCATCATCATATGGTAGCCAAGTCAGGAAGTCTACACCAAATCCTTTGTAAAACTTTTTGAAGAGATGGCTAATATCGAAATCAATTGTTATGGTCGATGCAACCTCAATGTAGCTCATGCACTGCCGAGTTCTTCCTTCTTCATCTCTATATTCCTCATCAAAATTGGAAGAAGGAAAACTCAGATTTTTTAGATTAAGCCTCACAAACTTATGCATATACAAGTTAAGCCACAGTTGTATTAGCCACCAAGGGCCACTGACAGTATGCACTAGTTCATTCTTCAGCAATTGGGCAGCCACCTAGTACATTAGATGATAAGCAGCTCCTAGCAGGTATTTTCCAAGAGGGATATCCTTGCCCAATGTTAGGTGCTCTGCCATGAGTTTGTGATTGTAGGTTGGACCACAAGATGACCCATAGAAAATGAATTTTTCCAACCACATGTTTAGAAAAGCCACATATTCCCTTTCACTGACAGCTGATCCATCTTCAATGTGGTTCAGAATGTAACCGGCCCATCCTATGTAGTCTGCTATTTTGGCTAATTTCTTGGAGCCAGCACTCAAGTACTCATAAGGCTGCATTGGTCCAGTTATTCTAAGGCCGATCAATATGTAAACATCGGCCAGGGTGATGGTCATTGGGCCATGACCAAAGATGAAAGCATTCAGTGCGTTGGACTAGAAATAAGATGCAACAATTAGAAGAGAGTCATTCCTCTCCATCCTAGACAATGAAAGAGTCAAGCATTGATTTAGATCATAAAGTTCCCAATCTCCACCCTTTTTCTCGGACATCCTACGAAACCAATTTCTCCATCCCTTAGGCATTTTTGGCCAATTTCTAAAGAGAGTTTTGGTGTTCTAAGAGGACAAATCCACTGCAGATTGTTTGAAGGGGATTTGGTTAGTTTCTTGGCAAATGAAATCGGATGGATCGGGGTCACCCATAGGCCCAAGAAAATAGATATTGGGGGAAACGGCTGATGAAATCAAGATTTCATTCCTGATTTCCTAAGGAGTCGGACGAAACAGGTTTAAGAAGGAAAAATACAAGGTAGCGAGCGACAATTTAAGAATGGAAACTTGGAGACATACCTTAGGGACATGGTCGATGGTCGCCATCACGGTCGAAAATTGGTTTGAATCTGGTGAGGATCACTTAGATGATGGCTTGTTAGAACAGATGGTTTGCTAGGGTTTGGGACCTTGGCAATGATGGCGGCGGCTGTTAAAGTTGGCTTGAGGAAAAAAGAAGCGAATAGGCCAAGTGGGTTGTAAAAGATACTGTTGAGATGTTATATAAAATTCGGGCCAGAAACTCAGGAGTCATGCGTGTATCTCGGGATAGTACAGTTGTGGCATGGTAAACCGATGAACTGGAATTTTAGGATAAATCATTTTATCCCAAAATTGGGGGGCATGTGTTTACACCAAAATTTGGGAGAAGAGCACGGGAAATCATAGGCTTCTAAGATTGTGCCAATCAAGGAGTTGATTGAGTAAGGATTGATATCTGCCGGGTCGAATGCGACACTAGGATCGGTTCTCTTCGAATAACGTCAGTAGATAACGATGATGAGATATGATTGGCCTCGAGAATATACATATCAGACTCTACAAAAGGGAAAAGATTAGAGTCCAAGTTATCTTAAAGTAGGAATATTTTCTTCATACCAAAAATTGTACTGAATCATACTCTAGTAGGATTTGTTTTTAGGCTCCGGGTATAAATACCAAACCCCAGCTATTGTAGACACACAATCAATCCAATATACAAGTCATTTACTTTTTCGGCTTCGGCCACCCCTTAGGAGTAGGAGTAGAGTAGATATCGATGAGTTCTTTAGCAAGTATGGCTACATCGATTCGGTCGACCTCCACTGCTTGTTGCAAGTACTGTCATGGCTTATACCTCTGTTCGTACGGCTGCATCGATCCGGTCGACGTCCACTGTGACTCTGGTATAAGTTAGTTGTCGATTCTTGCCTAGTTCAAGTATGGCTGCATCGATCCAGTCGACCCCCACTGCATGAACTAGATCAAGGTCAAGTCATCGGCTCTATCTAAGTGTGGCGTTCCTTCGCATAGATTTATTAAGTTACTAATATTGCTTATTGCTTCCATTATTTATTTAATTACAGCAATATCACTTTGCTCGATTGGGATTGATCTAGATCAGCCTTATATCCTTTTTAAACCATTGTTTGTTAATCTAAAACTGATATAATCTATACTCTAAATGATGAGTTATGTTTTATCTGCTGTTTTACATCAATATTGATCGTGCATAGCATGCGGTTAAGGCGTGTTTGTTATTGAGTAGACCTATTGGTTAGCGAAAATTGTTCCATGGCCCGTTATCACGGTCTATGTGATTCTACCTCACACCCCACTATTAGCACCATGGAGTAGGGATTGTTATTTGGTAGATCTGTTCTTGAGAGGGCATGACCTTAATTGTGCGCTATGCCTAAATCGGTTGTTTTAGCCAATATCGAGCGCTTTTACGAACAGTTCGCATCATGAGATCATTGAAGTAGTGATAGGTTGAAATATGTGTTGGCCCCATGATCTTATTATTGTATTACGGCCTGCATGATTTTGCCTCATGCCCCATTGATATTAGTAATAAGTTAGGGTCATCGAGTCTATTGTTGTTTCTATGGCCTACATGATTCTGCCTCATGTCCCACTGCTCATAATGATAGATGAGATCTAATATGTTCATTAGATTTATTTCTATTAAATGGTTGAATGATGATGAACTGTTTCATTTATAAAGGAGTTCGGTTACTTGTATTCATTGGCTTAGCATGAACTAATTACTATTGATATCTTTTTGCCGATGACCAGTATTTGTTTAAACAACGACATTCATAATAATAACTGATTCTTCTTACACAACCCCATGAGCTTTAACCAATTTATTCTTATGAATATGCTGGAATCAGCTATTTAGTCGATCTCCTTTCATATCAGCTCTCAGAGCCGCACATTTAGGACTATCTGGCAACACCGGCATGTTTCGCCCTTAATTACTGATAAGCTCTCTCCTTGTCAATTGTAGGGTCAAATTGACTGGCATGTCTCGGGAGTAGTGTGCAGGATCGACCACCCTTGTGCTGAAGCTAGGTGGATCTCTAGCTCCATCGAGTGGACCCTTCTGGCTTGCTACGTGTGTCCTCGGCACGGGACAAAATTCTGTGTCAGCAAGCTATCAATCCTGAACCATCAATACCCTAAAATCCTCCAAGGGAAGAAGAAATTCAACATTTTGAAATTTCTTGTGAGGATCTTTTTGATGTTGATTTTGGGAAAAGCTTAAACTTCTAGTTCCACAAGAGACCTTCGAGAGAATATAATTCAAATCCTCTCAAGAAGGGATCTCTTGGAAAGCGTCCTTGTTCCCATATATGGGAAGAACACAAGGGTGGCCTGTCTAGTGAAACCATAGAAGGAGAGCCATGCTATCTAGAAGCCCTTCCAATTCTCTCCCCTTCTATGCCCATATTAGATGTCTCATCTAAACACATATCTAAACCCGTCCTTGACCCCAATGATCCCTCTTATGCTCTTTCTCCTAAAACTCATGATGATCCTAGAAATCCACCAAGACACCCTAAGCATGGGAGTCATGAAGGCCACAAGGATGAGCAAAACAATGGCTAGAATGTATTAAGAGCTTGTATGCAGTTGCTAAAGAATGGATGGACAAGAACAAAGCTTTATGGGTAGAATCCAAACTTGGCTTAGATCCAAACGATGAGCTTAAATCAATCTCTTTAATAAACATGACTCATCCAAGTTTGGAGGAGGCGTTAGACGAGATCAACCTGAGAGCCACCAATCCATGGGAAATCATGGACAATAAAACATCCAATGAATGTCATAGGCATGGAATGATGGAGACAATGTTTCCGCCTATAGACATTCATGAAGAAAAACCCTTAGAGCTTGAAAAGGAAGATAACATCAACAAGCATGAAAGTTATTTCATGAACACCTCATCAAATCCATGCCATGCTCACATGAGAAATATCCTGAATTAATTGGTCTCTCCAACATTGCCACACACAAGATCTTCGACCTCCTCATTATCCTTGTTCATAAGACTTTGAAAGGGTGGTTGTAGATGCATATGTTTATCATAAATATTGTAGATCTCATTATGTGAATCTTGAGATAGGTACACAAAGGTTGATGTTAGAGGGGAAACCACTTCACCAACTTGAGTGCCATTAGAAGGTTTCCCAAGGATAAGCTTTTATCCTAAAGCAAGCACTTTTGGGAGATAACATGAGCTTTCACTTTTTGCTGTAATGCCTTTGTGAAGTGTGCATAGAAACATAATTGTGAAAATAGTCCTTTGGGTATTTTTGTCACTAACCATTCTAGGTTTGAAGCGAAAAGAATGAAGGATGACAACTCAAGGTATGTCCAACCAATCATCATGCAACACTAAATCACATCCATCCAAACTTGACTTTACCTTGCAAAATTCAAGCCTGGGGGATGGGCTTCTTTGAAAAATCTTATGCCATGTTGCTAATTCATCTTGGTTGTCTCTACCTTTCAATCATGCTCAACTTGCTAAACAAACAATCATGTTCATTCATCTCTATTTGAATAAATCTCTACAATACTTTCATGCTACCTTTGTATACTATAGTATGAGTAGGTTTTGAAGTATTTTCATACACCTTTTAAATTAGGCATGGTGCTTAGTTTAAACTATTTTCCTAAATTAAATTAGACACAATGTTTAGTTTGATTCTTGAACCAAGAGGTGTGTTGATCTTCCAAAAGCTTTTTAAATTAAGCGTGGTGCTTAGGTTAAAATGCCTTCCTAAATCAAATTAGACATGGTGTCTAGGTTGATTTTTGAGTCGGTAGTATGCCTTAGTAGATACTAGATATTTTGTTGGACTAACCATATGTAGGAAACTTTTAATTCAATATTGGTAAGTTATGAGATGAATTCAAATCAGAGATGAAGCAAGACACAACTCATTCATTATAGATGTAAGAACTACATACCTCATTCAACATGGATGAAAGAACTATAAGTACCAAAGTTCATTCACTTTGTCTTTTGCTGCAAGTTACCTTTTCATTGAACCATGCTTGTATAAAACATGATCTCTATACTAAAGTAATCCCAAAACCATCTTTTCATTAGCATAGAGGGAAATTACAAAATTCTAGACAAAATAACCCGTGTTTCAAAATTATATATTCCTTTGGATATCTGTTGTCCACTAATCCTTTGTAGGCATAAAAAATTAGTGAGGCAAAAAGGTCTAACAAGGTGTCAAAAGATTGAAGAGTAGAAAGATGGCATAACAAAAGGATTAGAAAAGAAAGGGTGCAATTTAGGAAACAAGAAGCTCATGAACAGCTCAAGCTATGAGACTAGCCGAACAAGGAAAACTTCAAGCAAAAGGGAAGGACCATCATGAGTCATCTACCCTTCGTCATATGGTGACATTATGCTCCAATGACAAAGGTAACATCCTAAGGTAAATGGTCATTATTTAAAAAGCTTTTCCTTGATTCTGGTAGGCACATAAATAAGACACAAAATATGTTTGAATTACAATTTACCTGATCAGACCTGATTAGCTCAACATGTTTTGTTCTTTAAGCTTGTTCCTAGCACCACTTTCTTGATCTCATAGTTTTAACCTAATGAGCTAAAATATTGCATATCCTATCTTTGGAAAATGATAGTCATAATCATATAAAGTTCGATACATTATGTAAAAATAGACAATCCTTCTAAGGGTTAAGAAACTCAACCCTTTTGGACAAATGAACTTAAATGCTACATGCATGCTCAATCTTCTAATCTTATCACCCATGACATAATTGAACAAAGCACATAAACATCAACTTCATCATATTCAATGTGCCTAAGGTTAGAGAGGAATGAATAAAATTTTGGTTCTATTGGTGTTTTCCCACCAACAGAGCCCATGCACTTCATCTCTACCTTGTCTTTATGAGCAGGACACATTTCAAGCAAAGTGTGGGGGAAGACAGTCGACTCCTCAATTTCTACAAGTAAAGGTTCTCAACCTGCTAAACCAAAATCAAAACTCAAAACCAAGACGGGTTTGGCAGAAAAAGGTGACATCACCATTAGAGGCACCACCACAAGAATTCTCATCATTAGAGCAAACCAAGGTACTTGATCAATAAATTTCCTAAGGAGAAGTCTGGTTCGAAGGACTTAAAACACCAAACCCTCACCGAAAGAGCTAGCTTGGGAGAGAAGCACTCCCATGTATCCAGGTAAGTATGCTCTCCCTTTTTTTAGTTTTAGTTTCTTTTAAATAGTTAATAAAATGGTAAAATTGAAAACAAAATAAAAGATGTGTTTAGTTTGCTTTAATTTGTTTTTAAGAGTTGAATAAAATAAATAGGACTCAGAATAATCTCTTAAATGGAAATGATGAATAATAGCTCTGTTGTAATTCCTTTCAAGTACCTAGTTTTTAGCCTCGAATTCTCCCAAGTTTTGGATACGATTGATTTGATATAAGGATTTACTCTAAACTTGAAACTTGTGGGTAGCATATGCTTGATCTAAGTCTAGGTAATTGACGAATATGATATGAGAAGGTCTAAGCTGTTGTTTATCTTGTTCTAAGTGACACTAAAGTTCTAGAGATTTACTTTTTGAAAAAACACAAAAAAATGTACATGATGAGTTCCTGTATGGCAAAGCTTGAATTCCTACCAGAGCCATATATGTTATTTAGGCTATGAAAACTTCCACATATATGTTGCGTGCTTTTGCATTTAGTTTTGTCAAGCTTTGTTGACTCTTATGAGAGGTTTGTCATGATCTTAAAATCAAGATCATGTACACACCACCCAAATATGCACTACTCCTACACTAGGGGTAGGTGCAAGAACATGCTTTCCATTTAGATCCACCCAAAAATGTTCTACTCTTACACTGGGAGTGAACACCAAAAACATGCTTGTTAGGTTTCCCATCCACCAAATAAATGCTCCAAGTTCTTATTGCTATCTCTCAAAAGTTTTGTTGTAGAAAAGAGACATGGGGCTATGCAAATGTTATTCATAAAAAAAGATGAAGAAAAAAAGGAAAAAAAGAGATGGAAAAAATGGACAAGTGTTTGAGATATTTAAAACAATGGGTACTTAGATGCCCGCCTGAAAAAAAGAAGAGAAGAGAAAGAGAGATGAATAAGATAGCCCCTGCTCTCTAGCAAATGTTTCCAAGTTTCAAAGGAGAGATATGTTTTCAAGGAGCATAGTAGAATTAGGTTAGCCACCATATATCCACACACATGCACATCTTGATTTGATTGTATGACTCAACTCTCTTTGGATCTATTGTTTGACTTTACAATATATGCATTGCGAGTATGCTCTAGCTTTCTTCCTACCTATGAACTCCACATAAGCCTTAGTTGTAGGAAGAGAAAAGGCATAACATCTTTTATTGCCTTGGTGAGAATCCACAAATAGCACATATATTGAGAGACTTGAGAGTGTCATACAATAGAGTCTGAGTTTTATTTTTGAAAACTTACAAAAACTCTAGAAGAATGGTGGAACAAAGAACTTGAGGCATAGTGCTTGACTTGATCATTCTATCTTTCAATTGCTCAAGACGCAAGTGAAGTTTAAGAAGCCCCATGGTTGAAGGTAATATGGGTAAGTTTGAAAGTCGGATCAGTTTATTCTAATCTGGAGGAGAATTTTTGATTGAACACCTATGTACTTTTGAGGCGTGAAAACATTGTAGCAACTCCTAATCCATTGTTGAGTTTAGCTTTCCTTAGGGACTGGCAAAGGTTAAGCTTGGGGGAAATTGTTGACGATCACTAACATCAATTATAATCCATCAACATAACTTGATTTATATTTAATTCCATCAACAACATAGGTATAGGGGTTTAAACTAATGAATTCAACAAGCTTTAGTGATTTCATGATTGTAGGAGGATTTATCTAGAAAATAGCTCCTGAGACCATGATCATACACTCCAAACAAGCAAACCATCGACAACAAGTGATTCTACCCACGACACTTGTGAAAGTGGACTCAAGACGGAGCCCAAGACCCACCTCTAGAGGGGGAGGCCCACCTTGCACCATAACAGGCTGGCCGGCCCAATGGGGAGGTTGCCTAGCCTAGTAGGGTGGCCTCTCGCCCACTGCCACCTCATACTCCTTCTTACGATCTACAACGTTGATTCTAAGGCGGTTTTAGGTTAGTTTATCCTATGGTGATCGAGGGAGTTGATGTGGATCGATGATGTGGCAATTCCTTGCCCCCTACTCCTCGATTCCTTGCCTCGTACTCCACCTTGGCCAATATATAGCAGCCCCTCCCCCCTCCGTAGAGCCATCTTGAAACCCTAATTCATATCATGAGGATTAGAGCCAGCTATCAAGAGAAGATTAGTCCTTCATAGGATCTAATCTTATAAATAATAGTGAGATAGAGAGTGAGGGAAGAGTTTGGAGGAGGTGCTGGCCTATCGGTGCTCTCTCTATGACTTGTACCTTGGCGGATTCAAGTTCTATCTGAGCTTGCATCTGAGATTTCTCTGGTAATCAACTTCTAATTCAAGTAAGCATCTTGTTTATATTGTTCTTTAGGTTCATGACTCTCTTTTGAGTGCTTTATTCTCTTCCAAGGGGAGTAGAGTATTAATCATAAGTATAAGCATGGTGTTTAGACTTAGGTTAATCGTGGATGCACCCTGCATTTCAGAAGGTGGTAGATTGCGTGAGTGTCATAATTTCTATATAGCCTATACTATATAGCTTCGTTGATCCTTTGTAGTCCACCTCCCATCTGTAGGTGCACATAGGATGCGGTTGTGAAGGAAAGCATCCTCTGTTGGTGTCTTTCCCTAGTAATGTCCCCAGTTGAATAATAGAAGACATAAGCTTACCCAAGTCAGAACTAGAAAACTTTAGTTATCCTCTCTATGCTCGTATTTGTCCTAACCTTGTTGCTACCCTTAGTTAACTTAAACTATAGTTAGTCTCACACTTTCTCTATGGATACGATACTTGGAATACCTCTAGGTGAAAGCTATAGCGGTATCCGTGTGCTTGCAGATTTATCTATTTGCATTAAATATACCAACACCAGTCGAGCTAGAGCATAGAGCTCACTAGGCATTTAAGAGCTAGAACATGGACATAAAACTAGCTGACAAAAACCAACAAAAGCAAATTGCCAAGCTAAAAGCATGGAGGGAGAAGGCTTACCATAGTGCCAAGCTTTACAAAGAAAGAACCAAAAGATGGCACGATCACCGAATCAAGCAAAAAAGAGTTCAAAGAAGGAGACAAAGTTCTTCTATTTAACTCTAGAGTCAAGCTCTTCGGCGAAGAAAAACTTCAGAGTAAGTGGAAAGGACCAAACACCGTCATCAACGCGTCATCACATGGCACGATCACAATTCAAAATGACAAAGGTAATACTTTTAAGGTAAACAGTCAACGATTAACAGTTTTCTTGGAGCCTTCATATAATCCCAAAGAAAAAATAGATGTAACAAAATTAATTGCTTTTAACAAATTCCCTAACTCAAAATAAATACATCTCAAATTCAATAAAGATTTTTAGTAGAATTGTTGTCTACACTTGTTTTTTTGTGTTTTCTTTTGTTTACAAATAAGATAGGTAAGAAAACAAGTGTGGGGGAGGAACCACACTCGCCTCCAACAAGTTGCACAAAAGATGGCCAAACTCAAAACTCAATTTGTGCAACTCTCACTCTCTCTCTCCATATTTAATAAAAAAGATTTACAACTGAACAAATCTTAAAATGCTCCATCTCCATGTCATCCTATGATTAAAAAATGTGCATACTCTTTATTCCTTGCTAATATTCATAAAACTTGTGAACTCTTATCATAGGGACCCCATTTTATCTAAGTGATTGATGAATGAGATATAGTAGGATGGCATGATGCTTGCTCATTCTTGCAATGAACTTGGGGTTTATCTTTAGAAAACAAAATTCAAAATAGCATGTTCCTTGAATGATATACAAATACCTACCAAGGCCATATATGATCATACATGACAAAAACCTTCCACATATGCCTCTTACTTTGTGTTGAGTTTAGCCAAGTTTTGTGACCCCTATTGAGAGATGTTTCATGCTCCTAAGATCAAAACTCACATACATGCCACCTAAAATAGCTATTCCTACACTAGGAATACGCTAAAACATGTTTCCATCACGAGCAAATAAGTACTCCATGCTCTAAAATATGATATCCCTAACATATTTCTTAGAAAGAGACAAAAAGGCTATGCAGAAAAAAAGAGAATTGAAAAATGGGACACATGAAGGTCCCAAAGTATTGAAAAAAGAGAGAAAAAATAGGGACACTTGAAGGTCCCAATGTATTGAAAAAAACATATGAGCACATGAAGGCTCATAAAGAAAATAAGCTAGCCATGTCTCAAAATAAAAGCTAGAGATCATATCAAATAAAGGAATATAGTTCCACCAGATTCCACACACTTGCACAATTTTGATCTAAGAGTATGACGCTTCTATTTGGTGAGGTCCAAAATTTGACTTTACAACATATGCAGGGTAAGTGTGCCTCAATATTTTCATCCCTACCCAAAACTCCAGGTAAGCTTTTTAGAAGTAGGATGATCAAAGAGTAGGCAAACTCTCAACATATACCTTGGTGAGGAACCACTTACAAAATTGAGTGACTTAAGAGAATCATTCAAGGAACAAAGGCTATATTTATGTTTTAAAACCCTACAAAAACCCAAGTATCTGAGCAGGGAAAGTGTGAGAAGATTTGAATCCAAGCTATTCAATTTTTCAATTACCCAAGATATTTTGGTAGACACTTGGAAGTTCATAGATTTAGGTGAAGCTTAGAATAACTTGTATGCAGATTTCAAATCAAGAAGATGAACCCGCTTAGTCCATAGAGCTTTACTCAAGGATGAGCAAAGGACTAAGTGTGGGGGAGCTTGTTGGTGGTGCTTAACTCATATTTCTACCACCAACATTTAAACAAAACAAAACAAATATGAACACCGAAACTTAGAATTAGGGCTTACAACTCACATTTTCCATGAGTTTTGGTGTGTACATGTTTTGTAGGCACAAGTATGAAAATACACCAAAATGCACAATCAAGAAGGCACATTCAAGCAAAATGTATGCAAAAGCCCATTCATACTCTGCACCGAGGCAGAAGACCAACACAACAGACGCCTAGGCCAGCCAGGAGCCCACACACCGAAGGTGGTGGCCAGGCACGTAGCCCTAGGTGCGGCTGCACCGTCCCTAGCTTTGCCTGGCCCCACCTTTCTTAGGCGGTGCATTCAATGCACATGGAGGCAGTTGCATGTGGTGCTTTCCTAAAATACCAAGCAAACATACCTCCTCAAGCCTATATAAAAAGACCCCCTTCACATTCATGAGAACACACAAGAGTAGAGAAGAAGAGAAGGGCTACACTCCTATTTTTAGTTTTAGCTAAATTTAGTATAGGGAGTGAGTGAGAGAAGAGTGGAGAAGTACCAGGACTTGTTGGCTACCTCCACTTGTGTACTCGGTGCCCCTTGTACACTTAGCAGAAGGAGTGTCAGAATTGTTGGTTCCTCTACACTTGTACCTCAACAAACCATGTACTACTTGGAGTATAAGGATCGTGTTTATCTTTGGTGTTGAGTTCTTAAGAAAAGTTATCTTTGATCACTATATTCTTGTGGGTTCGTTGTCCATCCTTGTGGCGGATACTCTAGTAGAAGGGCCCTAATAAAGACAGATAACCCTTGCATGCACACTAGAGTAGTAGTCGATAGCATAGACGTGGTGTCTAGGCTAGTGGCTACCTTTGTTTGCCTCATTCCCTATAGTTGAGGGGTAGGTGGTAGGTGGTGACAGCCCTATCCATCCCTTGTAATCCCCCATGTTTGGGTTTGGCATAGAGCTGGAAGCCAGAGGTACTTGGCAGACCACGTATAAGCTGATGTAACACCTCAGGTGTTAGCCTTGCATAACTTGACTTGCATAACATGAGCATGATCATCACGCATTCATAAACAAGCATTTACAAATGAGACATTGAATTGAAACATATGCAATGTTGCTTGTTATTACATGTTTCTTTGTACTTAGGCAACTGATCATGAATGTAAACATGTACTTGGTAGATTTGAGTCACCAAAAATATTTGGCAAGGCTTAGGTTCACAAATGGAACATGGATCATGAATGTCATTTTTCATGGTCAAGTCTTTAAGGCATATTTCATGTGATTACTTTCAATAGCTCTATGAGTGACTACTACATGAAATGCTTGAATGGCCTTGCAAATTGCTCAAACATGCTTAGGATATCATTAGGAACAACTTTGGTATTTAGTGCTAGGGCTAGTTTGGTCATTTAGCCATGGTTTGAGTATGTATCATGATTTCAAAGTGACATGTTTGACTAAAGTTGAACTAGGTGTTAGATACCTTGCATGGAGGAGTTCACTAAAGCAAAGTTGTAGTGTTTGACATAAGGAACAACTTTTATTTTTGGGTCATGGACTGATTTAGCTTCTAACATGCTTGAATTGGTCCCACAAAAATCAGGAAAATTAGCATTTCATGACTTAACAAAAATTTCTAAGTGGTTGATTGACTGACCGACTAACAGCCGATGTTGAGCACGATATTACTCCGTCTCTGTTGCGAATTAGAACGAGGTACTTGAACCAAAGTTGTAGCTGGTACTTCGGGCTACAAAAATCATGTAGATCGTTTTCGCTTAGGAGCTACGGATTAGCAGTTAGAGGAGTGTCAAAACTCGTCGTCAGGCTCGGTGTATCGCGACTGACGAACTGAATCAAACCGATCGGTGGCCGACTGGCGCCAGAGCACGAACGCCGCGTGTCTGCGGCGATGGCCGCATGTCGCCAACGCCCTGACCGTGCAGGCCACGACGCGCCTAGGCGCGCCTTCTTCACGCCAGCGCCCGCCCGCACTCAGCCGCGCTCCATTTTCACTTTGCCTCGGCCTTTCTTCCTTGCAGCAGCAGCCGCCGAGCGCTCGTAGCTCCGCCGTCGCCATAGCCACGCATAGCTTGCGCCTAGCCACTCCAGCACCACCGCCATAGCTCCACCGTCTCCCCAGCACCCCATTGTTTCTCCTCGTGCCCGCTGACAGAGCCCGGTAAGCCACCGCAGCGCATGTAAGCTCACCGGAGTTCCGCCGTGAGCCCCGTCGTCGTGGCCACACCGCCACAGTCCTCCTCCCGCTCCGTTAGCTAGCGCGCTAGGTCCCCCAGCGTTCATAGATGCTTGTCCACGCGTTAATTTGAACCACAGTAGCCCACGCCGACGTACCGCCATGGTCCAGCCCCGCCGTTCCACCATGGCCGCCGCCGTTAGCTCTAGGGTCGGCAATAGGACTAGCCAAGTGGCTCAGTAGGTTCGCCAAGTCACGTAGGTCATACCATGATGATGTCACCGCTAGTGGATTCGCCGTCGACGAGTTGTGGTCGCGCGAGCTTGCTCTGCGCCGCTGGCTCTGTTTTGGTCTCGCTGACCGGTGGGTCCAACCGACACGTGGGTCCCTGCTGTCAGCGACTCTAGGTTTTAAGGATAGTTCAAAAATTCCAGATTCAAGCGTGTTTTGTTATTTTCATATCTTCAGTTTGGTAGCTCCTAAATTTGTGAAATAAATATGGTTGTGTTCCTTAGAAAGTGTAGTATTTAGGAAAAATATGTTCTTAGCTTCAACAGTAGAAATTTCTGGAGATTTAAATAGGGATTTGAAATGTGCTTTTGAATGCATTTAAATTTGTTTATTTTATATCTAAAGTTCCTGTGCTCCAAAAATTTTGAAATTTTTGTGGTAAGCTAGTCTTAGCATATATGAGCTTGGGTAAAAATTTGAGGACCAGTGCATGGTTAGATTTATAGTTATAGATTTTTCTTTTATGGCTAGTCAATCCTTGCATGAATTTTCATAAATTAATTATGAGTCCAAAATTCATGAAATTTGTTGGAGGTAATCCTAGTACCTTATGGATGTTAAGAAAAATAGGAAATTTGTTGCTTGACACTTTCCAATAGGATTTTCCATTTATGTTATTTCAAGCCTTGCTGCCTTATCATTTTTGTATAGAATGTTCTACTTAGTAAAATGACATGAAATTTTTATAGTAGTCCTTTTATAGCATTAGGAAGGCACTGAAATTTTTAAGAATTTAATAAGTATGTCTGATATATGTTTAGTATTTAACCTAGATATCTAAATAAAATAATAAAGGCAATTAAATAAATAGTTTGGGCTCCACCATTATATTATATTAAATGTAATTAGTATGCTTAAACTGTTGGTAGAGTCTATGTTGTCAAATTTTGAATGATTACCTGAAGTAGAAGTATTATTACTTTATATTGCATGATAAATAGTTTCTGGACTGATTCTAGAGTGTGATGAGTTGCATGTTGAAACTGATGTGTACTGTAAAAATGGTTAATAACAAAGTTGTAGAGAATTTGATAAGCTTTCCAGAAAGTCTAGGATCACTGTTTTTGGATTTGTAAAACTCCAGTTATGAGTGAAACAAGTAGCTACTGTTTGTGGCATAGTCGATGCATTGTAGAAGTAGTTAAGTAATAATCGAGAAGAGATATGCACCTATTCAATCAACGTGATGCACTTGTTAACATATATGCATTCGTAATACTTATACCATACTCATGCATCTAGGATCAGAGGAAGAGATCACGTTGCTGGAATTCGAAGAAGCAGAGGAAGGGAACCCGCAGGAGGATCCGCAAGCCGCAGCTCCCGAAGGCGTGGAGCAGAACCCTAAAGAGCTTCCGGAGTGTCCTGACCATCGCCCTACTTCCTTTCTGCGAGGCAAGCCCCGGAGCATTATAAGTCTCCCAGTAATTTACAAATGTTTACTTATGTATTTATGATTAATGCATTAGGTTATAAGAATTGAATGAAACCACTTGATGCATGTACATTCCTTGTCCAGATATTACACCTTTAACCGGTATAGGTCCAGGGTCGAATATATATGCTTAGCCATGCTTAGACCGGTAGAAGTCGGGTGATGTCCTATCACCTGCGAGATGTAGGTGGATACTAGAGCATGGTTGGCTATATCTGCTATCGTGGAACAGAACCCTGAGGTAAAAGTAAATTGAGACCGGATGGGAAGTTGATAGAGAAGCAACAAGACATGGAGGTCTTGGGTGTGGACTTATCCCCGTCTGTGTCGATTAAGGACTGTACCGTTGTTGGTGCTTCTGACAAGATTGAATGCATGCCTCTCACTTAGCTGGCCGGATAACTCATTCCGACCGCGAAGCCGAGTAATTCAACTCAGGTCGGGAACCGTTCTGTTGTGCGCTGCTTCCAGGGAATGATCAGACTAAGCCCAAGGGCAGGCTTGGCCTGAGCATCCTGGCATCTGGTGTTCTAGATTGTGCGGCGCGGTACGGACCCACGAAATGTGTACCTGAGTTGTACCAAAGGTGACCTAAGACTATCGTGGCTGGTAGATCTGGGTTTGTGTTAGGAATAAATTCCTAGCTGGTTGAAATCGATTCGAATCGCCGTCTCTCCCGAATAGTGAGAAACTTGGCTAGTCCCAACATCATAGCAACTATATTTTGAAACATGATGGTTCAGATGAATATGGAATTACAATACCTGCTATGGTTACTATTGTATGCTTCTAAATGATATACCACATGTTTGGCACAGGATAGTTGCTAATCTAGAAATGGATAGTTATAATTAACTTGATAAAGGAATCATAATTGTACAATGGGTAAATTGCCTTTACACAAAATGTTGTCAAGTTACGTCCACTTATACAGCCTTGCATGATCCTTGGAGTCATTTTATTTCTGGTTCATGATGGGTAAGTCCAGCTGAGTACCTTCTCGTACTCAGGGTTTATTTTCCCATTGTTGCAGATGGCACTGTGTATCATGGGTATTGCAAGAGTTGCTTCTATCCCACTGTGGATGAGGAGTAAGCCTTGGGCAGGCTTCTTTAAGTAATTCCTATCTTTGCTTTTGTGGACCGTGATCTGGTTTGGCACTGTATCAAACTATGTTGGAAACTTTATCTTCAAACTTATTTGCTTCCGCTTTATTTACCAAACTCGGTTTGTAATAACTTTTATTCGTACTCTAATGATGAAAAGTATCTATGAACTTTATGTAACATGTGGCATGTATGTTGAATCCTGTACGATCTTGGTTGTTGTAAATCGTTTATCGAGACCCGTCGTGGTACTCGACGGACTACCGAGTTTATATGGGTTCAAGTATGACAGTGCGACCGCTTGCGGATTGCCATTGTACTTGTATTCTTATAAATTGGTCGGTTCTGCGACAGCTGGTATCAGAGCAAGATTCAACGTTAATTGTCACTAGTGTATTTAAAACAAAAGTTTTTGTGTTCCAAAAACCCTTCTCTAGCAACTAATAGTTATATAATAGGTATTTGAAATCTAAAGTGTGCCAATGATCACTTTCCTTATGCCCAAATTAAGGACTATTAGGTGGCTATTTAAGTACTAACATGGGGGGGTTTTTACTTCATTGTCCATACGACGCGCTATAGTATAGATGCCATTCACTTGAGTGGTAATGTATGGATCAAATGCCTCTACGCCAAGGTAAGATGAGTGTATGACCGTAAGATGTGAGTGTGCGGTCAGGAAGAGTTAGCTTTGGTACGGCTATGTATGCATGCTTGCATGTGTATATGGTACGTATTTAATTGTGGGTTTAAATTCTTGTCGGGTAGATTGATACGGAAGTATATGTATGGGTATACATATATGAAAGTATTTACAATTACATTCTGCATATTTCATTATGGGTTTAGGGCTGAAATGAAATTTTATGCAGGTACACTAACAATGAAACGTGTAGCTCGACTAGTTACGCTATTTATGAGAAAACATATGTATGCCACCATGTCTACCGTTAGAAACAAATTTTTCCTAAGTTTGTGAGGACGTACGGAACGAGCATGCATCATGTTAAATTACCATTCACATAACTACATTGATCCTCCCCTTATAAAATTCTTACTCGGTTATGTAACTCTTATCCATCATGGCATTGTCTCACCAAAGGGTACATGTTGATGGTGCAGATGGCACGCACCAAGCAGACTGCTCGCAAGTCCACCGGAGGCAGAGCTCCTAGCCGTTAGCTTGCTCCATGTACCCATCAACGTCACATGTTCCTTGGAGAGTTTGGTATGCCTACACTCTTATGGGTAGTGCTCAGCTATGTAGGTTATCCTGATGGAATGGAACCCCGCTACTTCTGGGCGAATGAGCGGTTGGGAGAAGGTCTCTTAGTTACTGTGGAGGCCATTGTTCATTCCCGAGGTGACGATTCTGAGTGGACAGGCTGGTGTTATGAGTCAACTGGCAGGACTACAGAAGAAGCAGCTGGCAGGGCAGCCTTTGGGATCCTAAGGGATATCATGGATCATTTTCCTCAAGAGCTGGCAGCCGCTTTGGTTGGAGTCTTTCCAAGAGGTAACCCCTCCACTGACTCATGGCAGCAGGCAAGAGGAAGATCTTTGGAGATTGGTGCAGCAGAAGGGCAGAATAGTGATAACCCAGCAATGAGCGCCATGTTCGCAGTGATGAGAGTGTTAGATGGAGTAGAAGGTAGCCTCAGACGTGTGTCTGGTGCTCTTGGTCATGCCCGCGAAGACCAACATCAGCTTTAGAGGGAGCACGACGCTGAGATTGAAAGGCTCACTAAAGAAATGACTCGGTTAACTCACCAGCGGAATGCAGCCTGGTCCAGGGAAGATGTCCTAAGAGCTCGACAGTTTGAGCTGGGACAACAGCTGGCTAATGTGGAAGAATACAATGATAATTTGCATGAAGAGGTTCATCTACTGAACAATCAGCTCCACCCTTATGTCCCACCTGGAGCCGCAGAAATGGATCTAGAAGGGTATGAGGAAGAAGAAGAAGTGGAGCCTGAAGAAGAAGTAGAACCTGAGGAAGGAGATGATTCTGCATCTGACCTCGATAGTGATCATGATGAGGATTAGATCGCTTAGCACTTAGTGGAAGGACTAATGTATCACCTTTATTCATGTAATGGACCTGTAGTTTGAAGTTGGCATTAGTAACCAGACTATCATGTAATGTTATTGCATGTTGGGATGAACATCAGTGCAATTCTAGTCCTTTGTCGGTAATCACGATTTAAATTTGCATGCGTCATGAGCATGATAAGTGGTCAAATTGGTGATGTCATGTTGCGAGAATGAATTGTTATGCCTCTATTTTTATTATGCTTTTGAGAACTTTCTCCAGTAATTTCAGTTTGGCATGAGTACCTAATTCATCTGCAATCTCTTGGCATCAAACAATAATCGCTTATTGTTGCAACTTCGTAGATGACGCGCACCCATGTAGGAGCTAGTAGCAGCCAGGATGGCAACCAGGATGACTTGCCACCCCCACTGCCGCCGTCTACTCAGGAATTCTTTACCCAGTTCGTGGGTAGCCAGAGGACAATGGAAGAAGCTTTGCACCTTATCGCGCAAAACACTGCTCGTGGCCACCCACAGCAACCAGGGGCCGAACCAAATCAGCACAGTTCATTCAAGGAATTTCTGGACACGAAGCCTCCGATCTTCAAGGTGGCTGAGGAACCGCTGTAGGCCGATGAGTGGCTGAATACCATCGAGCAGAAATTTTGTCTGCTAAGGGTCACAGAGCACCTGAAAGCTGAATATGCTTCTGATCAGCTGCAAGGACCAGTAGGAATCTGGTGGACGCACTTCCTATCGTCTCTGCCTGCTAATGCGAGAGTGACCTAGGATCAATTCAAGCTGGCTTTTATGGGACACCATATTCCCCCGGGCCTGATGCACATGAAAGCAGCAGAATTTATGAGGCTCACTCAGGGAACAAAGTCACTCATAGAATATATGCACACATTCAACAACTTGTCAAGATATGCTCCAAGTTTCGTGGATACTGAAGAGAAA
The DNA here is from genome assembly GCF_019320115.1 of Miscanthus floridulus. Classification (NCBI taxonomy): domain Eukaryota; kingdom Viridiplantae; phylum Streptophyta; class Magnoliopsida; order Poales; family Poaceae; genus Miscanthus; species Miscanthus floridulus. The sequence continues at coordinate 26,507,766 of NC_089591.1, read as the reverse complement.
AAGATTGAGAGTTTCAAGCGAGGGTTGGGTACCAAATTAATGAAGACTATGGCAAATTCTCGATGTGCCATGTACAATGAGTTTATTAGTGATGCCTTGACCTAAGAAAACCACAACAACATGCATGCAGTTGCTAAAGGTCGCAAGAGGGCATATGAGGCCTGGTGCATCCGGATCTTTCCAGTCGAAAGCGCCTGTCACAGCTAGGCCACAATTCCGTCCACCTGCACCCAAGTTTAGGCCTCCACCACCGAAAGCTCAGAATAATAGGCCACAGAAACCATTTCGTAAGGCAGTTCACTATTGCCTTACCAAAAGGAAATGGTAATCAGGACAGCTCCACCGGATTCAGAAGTAATCAACCATGTTTCAACTGCAACCAACTGGGTCATTGCTCCAAGGAGTGCCCCCACCCCAAGAGGAATAGCAACCCAAATCAGAACAATCAGAGGCAGGTGAATGCCAGGGCACGTCAAGGACAAGTGCATTATACCGCTGTGGAGGAAGTGCCCACCAGGAGAAGTTGTCACGGCTGGTATGTTTCTCGTCAACAAGCATCCCGCTATTGTTTTATTTGATTCGGGAGCTTCTCATTCATTTATGAGTTCAAGCATTTGCATCTAGACATGATCAAGAAATTATAGAAGTAAGTAAAGGGGGTTTTAACATAAGTTCAGCAGGGGGAACTGTTACTACCAAAAAGATAGTCAAAAATGTACTCATCTTGATACAAGGGAGGGAGTACACAATAGATTTGATAATATTGCCAGGGATTGTCGATAAGTGTAATCTTAGGCATGAATTGGATGAAGGATCATGGTGTTCTTATTGACACTAGCACCCGTACCATTATGTTGAGAGAACCCACGGGAGGGAATGCTTTTCTAGTTCCACTCTCCTATGAATTCGAACCCCAACATTTAGCCTGTGCTATCCAAGCCACCACCATATGTGATATTCCCGTGGTTTGTGAGTTTCCGGATGTATTTCCAGAGGAATTACTAGGTCTACCACTGGATAGGGACTGTGGAATTTAAGATTGAATTAGTGCCAGGTACCGTACCCATATCCAGAAGGCCCTATAGAATGCCACCCAATGAGTTAGCAGAACTTAAGGTTCAATTGCAAGATCTATTGGACAAAGGTCTTATCCAACCTAGCTCATCTCCATGGGGATGTCCAGCATTGTTTGTGAAAAAGAAGGATAAGTCACTAAGGATGTGTGTAGATTACAGACCACTCAATGCTGTGACCATCAAGAACAAATATCCGTTACCCCGCATTCGACATCTTGTTCGATCAGCTAGCGAAGGCAAAGGTATTCTCCAAAATTGACTTGAGATCAGGTTACCATTAGATAAAGATCAGACCGGAGGATATACCTAAAACTGCTTTCTCTACTAGGTACGGCTTATACGAGTATTTGGTTATGTCTTTCAGACTAACAAATGCTCTAGCCTATTTCATGTACCTGATGAACTCGGTATTCATGCCCGAACTTGATAAGTTCGTGGTCGTGTTTATCGATGACATATTGATTTATTCAGAAAATGAGTCAGATCATGAAGAGCATCTGAGGATTGTCCTATCTAGATTGAGGGAGCATAAGCTATATGCCAAGTTTAGCAAATGTGAATTTTGGATGAGCAAAGTACCTTTCTTAGGTCACATTTTATCAAGAGATGGAATCTCAGTAGACCCATCCAAAGTACAAGAGATCATGGATTGGAAAGCCCCAACTTCGGTTCATGAAGTTCAGAGTTTTCTCGGGTTAGCAGGATACTATCGTCGATTTATTCCAGATTTCTCAAAGATAGCTAAGCCTATGACTAGACTACTTCAGAAAGATGAGAAATACAAATGGACACCAGAATGTGAAACAGCTTTTCACACCCTCAGAACTTTGTTGACTACCGCACCTATGCTAGCACAACCAGACATTGAAAAGCCTTTTGATGTATTTTGTGATGCATCAGGAATAGGTTTAGGATGTGTACTTATGCAAGAAGGGAGAGTAATCGCATATGCCTCTCGGCAATTGAGAAAACATGAAGTCAACTACCCTACACATGATTTGGAACTTGCAGCCGTTGTCCATGCATTAAAGATATGGAGACATTACTTGTTGGGCAATGTATGTCATATCTATACTGACCACAAAAGCCTCAAGTATATCTTTACCCAGCCAGAACTGAACATGAGACAACGTAGATGGTTGGAATTGATTAAGGATTACAATTTGGAAGTGCATTACCATCCGGGTAAAGCAAATGTAGTAGCTGATGCACTTAGTCGGAAGTCCCATTGCAACACTGTGGAAGCACTATTGGAAGATGGATTCAACTTGCTACATCCTACTGTACTACACAATATCACAATCAGTTGTTCGCTTGAAGGCAAAATCATAGAGCTATAGCAGACAGATGTAGGAATAAGTCACATTAAGAGAAAAATGCAAGAGCAAGGAACCAAACATTTTAGATTGGATGAAAGAGGTGTATTATGGTTTGAGGACCGACTAGTGGTGCCAAAGGACCGTGAGCTAAGGAATCAAATTTTAGAAGAAGCTCACTCGTCCAAATTGTCTATCCACCCAGGGTAGCTAGTAAAATGTATCAAGATCTAAGAACCCGTTTTTGGTGGACTAAGATGAAGAAAGAGATCGCAGCCTATGTTGCTAGGTGTGATAACTACAGTAGAGTGAAAGCCGTCCATATGAAAACCGCTGGATTACTTCAGCCACTGCCTATTCCAGGATGGAAATGGGAGGAGATCAGTATGGACTTTATTACAGGCCTTCCAACAATGCCACAAGGTCACGGTTCAATCTGGGTCATTGTTGATCGTCTTACCAAGTCAGCACACTTTATACCCATGAACACACGGTATATAGTTGGGAAATACGCTGAGATATATGTTTCCCAGATCGTGAGATTGCATGGAGTACCTAGGACCATAATCTCAGATAGAGGACCACAGTTCATAGCTCGTTTCTGGGAGCACTTACACCAGGCCTTGGGAACCAAGCTAATCAGAAGTTCAGCTTATCATCCACAAACTTCAGGACAGACAGAGCGAGTAAACCAAATCCTAGAAGATTTACTTAGAGCTTGTGTTATATCTTCAAAAGGTTCATGGGAGAAATGGTTACCTTTAGCTGAATTCTCCTATAACAACAGTTATCAAGCGAGTATCAAAATGGCTCCATTTGAAGCCTTGTATGGCAGAAAGTGCAGAACTCCATTGAACTGGATTGAGCCCGATGAAAGGAGATACTTTGGTATTGATTTTGTCAATGAAGCCAAAGAACAAGTACGTACCATCCAACAGCACATGAAGGCAGCACAATCAAGACAGAAGAGTTATGCCGATAGAAGAAGAAGACCACTAACTTTTGAAGTGGGTGACTATGTATACTTGAGAGTATCACCCATAAAGGTGTGAAAAGATTTGGGATGAAAAAGAAGCTTTCACCAAGATATGTAGGGCCATACAAAATTTTGGAATGAAAAGGAAATGTTGCATATAAGCTACAACTACCACCAGAGATGAGTGCAATCTTTGATGTGTTCCATGTTTCTCAGCTAAAGAAATGTCTTCGAGTACCGGAAGAAGCTATTGCACCCACCAACGTGCAGCTTCAATCGGATTTGACCTATGAAGAAAAGCCAATTAGAGTATTAGAAGAGATGGAGAGAGTGACAAGGAGTAAGATTATTAAGTTTTATAAGGTGGTGTGGAACAATCATAGTGAACAAGATGCTACGTGGGAAAGAGAAGATTATCTGCGAGAAGTTTATCCCGCCTTTTTCCAAGAATGGTAGGTCTTGCAAATCTCAGGACGAGATTTTTATAAGGGAGAGGGGTTGTAACACCTCGGGTGTTAGCCTTGCATAACTTGACTTGCATAACATGAGCATGATCATCATGCATTCATAAACAAGCATTTACAAATGAGACATTGAATTGAAACATATGCAATGTTGCTTATTATTGCATGTTTCTTTGTACTTAGGCAACTGATCATGAATGTAAACATGTACTTGGTAGATTTGAGTCACAAAAAATATTTGGCAATGCTTAGGTTCACAAATGGAACATGGATCATGAATGTCATTTTTCATGGTCAAGTCTTTAAGGCATATTTCATGTGATTACTTTCAATAGCTCTATGAGTGACTACTACATGAAATGCTTGAATGGCCTTGCAAATTGCTCAAACATGCTTAGGATATCATTAGGAACAACTTTGGTATTTAGTGCTAGGGCTAGTTTGGTCATTTAGCCATGGTTTGAGTATGTATCATGATTTCAAAGTGACATGTTTGACTAAAGTTGAACTAGGTGTTAGAGACCTTGCATGGAGGAGTTCACTAAAGCAAAGTTGTAGTGTTTGACATAAGGAACAACTTTTATTTTTGGGTCATGGACTGATTTAGCTTCTAACATGCTTGAATAGGTCCCACAAAAATCAGGAAAATCAGCATTTCATGACTTAACAAAAATTTCTAAGTGGTTGATTGACTGACCGACTGACAGCCGATGTTGAGCACGATATTACTCTGTCTCTATTGCGAATTAGAATGAGGTACTTGAACCAAAGTTGTAGCTGGTACTTCAGGCTACAAAAATCATGTAGATCGTTTTCGCTTAGGAGCTACGGATTAGCAGTTAGAGGAGTGTCAAAACTCGTCGTCAGGCTCGGCGTATCGCGACTGACGAACTAAATTAAGCCGATCGGTGGCCGACCGGCGCCAGAGCGTGAACGCCGCGTGTCCGCGGCGATGGCCGCGCGTCACCAATGCCCTGATCGCGTAGGCCACGACGCGCCTGGGTGCGCCTTCTTCATGCCAGCGCCCGCCCACACTCAGCTGCGCTCCATTTTCACTTTGCCTCGGCCTTTCTTCCTCGTAGCAGCAGCCGCCGAGCGCTCGCAGCTCCGCCATTGCCATAGCCGCACACAGCTCGCGCCTAGCCACTCCAGCACCACCGCCATAGCTCCACCGTCTCCCCAGCACCCCATTGTTTCTCCCTGTGCCCACTGATAGAGCCCGGTAAGCCACCGTAGCGCGTGTAAGCTCACCGGAGTTTCCGCCGTGAGCCCCATCGTCGTGGCCACGCCGCCACAGTCCTCCTCCTGCTCCTGTTAGCTAGCGCGCTAGGTCCCCCAGCGTTCATAGATGCTTGTCCACGCATTAATTTGAACCACCTGTAGCCCACGCCGGCGTACCGCCGTGGTCCTAGCCCCGCCGTTCCGCCATGGCCGCCGCCGTCAGCTCTAGGGTCGGCAATAGGACCTGGCCAAGTGGCTCAGTAGGTTCGCCAGGTCACAGTAGGTCATATCATGATGACGTCACCAGCCGGCGGATTCGCCGTCGACTGAGCTGTGGCCGCGCGAGCTTGCTCTACGCCACCGGCTCTGTTTTGGTCTCGCTGACCAGGTGGGTCCAACCGACGCGTGGGTCCCTGCTGTCAGCGACTCTAGGTTTTAAGGATAGTTCAAAAATTCCAGATTCAAGCGTGTTTTGTTATTTTCATATCTTCAGTTTGGTAGCTCCTAAATTTGTGAAATAAATATGGTTGTGTTCCTTAGAAAGTGTAGTATTTAGGAAAAATATGTTCTTAGCTTCAACAGTAGAAATTTCTGGAGATTTAAATAGGGATTTGAAATGTGCTTTTGAGTGCATTTAAATTTGTTTATTTTATATCTAAAGTTCCTGTGCTCCAAAAATTTTGAAATTTTTGTGGTAAGCTAGTCTTAGCATATATAAGCTTGGGTAAAAATTTGAGGACCAGTGCATGGTTAGATTTATAGTTATAGATTTTTCTTTTATGGCTAGTCAATCCTTTTCATAAATTAATTATGAGTCCAAAATTCATGAAATTTGTTGGAGGTAATCCTAGTACCTTATGGATGTTAAGAAAAATAGGAAATCTGTTGCTTGACACTTTTCCAATAGGATTTTCCATTTATGCTATTTCAAGCCTTGCTGCCTTATCATTTTTGTACAGAATGTTCTACTTAGTAAAATGACATGAAATTTTTATAGTAGTCCTTTTATAGCATTAGGAAGGCACTGTAAATTTTTAAGAAGATTTAATAAGTATGTCTGATATATGTTTAGTATTTAACCCTAGATATCTAAATAAAATAATAAAGGCAATTAAATAAATAGTTTGGGCTCCACCATTATATTATATTAAATGTAATTAGTATGCTTAAACTGTTGGTAGAGTCTATGTTGTCAAATTTTGAATGATTACCTGAAGTAGAAGTATTATACTTTATATTGCATGATAAATAGTTTCCGGACTGATTCTAGAGTGTGATGAGTTTCATGTTGAAACTGATGTGTACTATAAAAATGGTTAATAACAAAGTTGTAGAGAATTTGATAAGCTTTCCAGAAAGTCCAGGATCACTATTTTTGGATTTGTAAAACTCCAGTTATGAGTGAAACAAGTAGCTACTATTTATGGCATAGTCGATGCATTGTAGAAGTAGTTAAGTAATAATCGAGAAGAGATATGCACCTACTCAATCAACGTGATGCACTTGTTAACATATATGCATTCGTAATACTTATACCATACTCATGCATCTAGGATCGGAGGAAGAGATCACGTTGCTGGAATTCGAATAAGCAGAGGAAGGGAACCCGCAGGAGGATCCGCAAGCCGTAGCTCCCGAAGGCTGTGGAGCAGAACCCTGAAGAGCTTCTGGAGTGTCCTAACCATCGCCCTACTTCCTTTCTGCGAGGCAAGCCCCTGGAGCATTATAAGTCTCCCAGTAATTTACAAATGTTTACTTACTGTATTTATGATTGATGCATTAGGTTATAAGAGTTGAATGAAACCACTTGATGCATGTACATTCCTTGTCCAGATATTACACCTTTAACCGGTATAGGTCCAGGGTCGAATATATATGCTTAGCCATGCTTAGACCGGTAGAAGTCGGGTGATGTCCTGTCACCTGCGAGATGTAGGTGGATACCAGAGCACGGTTGGCTATATCTGCTATCATGGAACAGAACCCTGAGGTAAAAGTAAATTGAGACCAGACGGGAAGTCGATAGAGAAGCAACAAGACATGGAGGTCTTCGGTGTGGACTTATCCCCGTCTGTGTCGATTAAGGACCATACCATTGTTGGCGCTTCTGACAAGATTGAACGCATGCCTCTCACTTAGCTGGCCAGGATAACTTGTTCCGACCGCGAAAGCCGAGTAATTCAACTCAGGTCAGGAACTATTCTGTTGTGCGCTCCTTTCCGGGGAATGATCAGACTGAGCCCAAGGGCAGGCTTGGCCTGAGCATCCTGGCATCTGGTGTTCCAGATTGTGCGGCGCGGTATGGACCCACGAAATGTGTACCTGAGTTGTACCAAAGGTGACCTAAGACTATCGTGGCTGGTAGATCTGGGTTTGTGTTAGGAATAAATTCCTAGCTGGTTGAAATCGATTCGAATCGTCGTCTCTCCCGGATAGTGAGAAACTTGGCTAGTCCCAACATCGTAGCAACTATATTATGAAACATGATGGTTCAAATGAATATGGAATTACAATACATGCTATGGTTACTATTGTATGCTTCTAAATGATATACCACATGTTTGGCACAGGATAGTTGCTAATCTAGAAATGGATAGTTATAATTAACTTGATAAAGGAATCATAATTGTACAACGGGTAAATTGCCTTTACGCAAAATGTTGTCAAGTTACGTCCACTTATACAGCTTTGCATGATCCTTGGAGTCATTTTATTTCTGGTTCATGATGGGTAAGTCTAGCTGAGTACCTTCTCGTACTTAGGGTTTATTTTCCCATTGTTGCAGATGGCACTGTGTATCATGGGTATTACAAGAGTTGCTTCTATCCCGCTATGGATGAGGAGTAAGCCTTGGGCAGGCTTCTTTAAGTAATTCCTATCTTTGCTTTTGTGGACCGTGATCTGGTTTGGCACTGTATGAAACTATGTTGGAAACTTTATCTTCAAACTTATTTGCTTCCGCTTTATTTACCAAACTCGGTTTGTAATAACTTTTATTCGTACTCTGATGATGAAAAGTATCTGTGAACTTTATGTAACATGTGGCATGTATGTTGAATCCTGTACGATCTTGGTTGTTGTAAATCGTTTATCGAGACCTGTCGTGGTACTCGATGGACTACTGGGTTTATATGGGTTCAAGTATGACAGTGCGACCGCTTGCGGATTGCCATTGTACTTGTATTCTTATAAATTGGTCGGTTCTACGACAGCTGGTGCCTGAAGTAAGTCTATAGTGGCAAAGCTATCTTAATTTAGGTTCTCTATCCTTAGAAAACCTCACTACCCAAGCTATCTTTCTTCTTGTTATCTTGGGCAAACTAGCTAAGAGGCTTTACACATCCGTTCCTTTGGGAAAATACGATGCCTTGAATACTTCTGGGTGAAGTGCTATGACGGTATATCCATGCGCCTATGGATTCTTTTGCTTATGCTATGAAATACCAACAATGTGACAGCTCCCATCACCGTTTCATATGGTGATTCAGTGCTAGTAGCGTGAAGAGTACTGTAGTAGAACACTTATATTGAATTATGGAGTAGTTTCCTATTTACTCTCACAATAGAAAATCAAAACCTAACTAATTCACTCTCGCATATAAAGAGTGAATTAGTTTCCTATTCCAATTGCCTTTCCAAACAAATTAATTTTGAGACAAAGCCTACAGTCCTCGATGCAAAATAGAGTCCTTTGTTCCCATCCTTTTGGAACGCTATAGTCGCCGCCTAAGCACGGAAGATCACCACGCACCTATGCGGCTGGCGGCAATGTCCACCTGTTGCGCCACCACATCATTTCGTGGATCACTTTTGTGGCCACCTCATGGCATAGGCGACACCCCTTGTTACTTAGTCGCCTACTCGTTGGTCCACCGCTGTCGCTCGCCGTCACCGCCCTCAATTCTTTCTTGGCCTCGACCCGTCTTATGTATAGTCTCATAGTGTCATCATCCCTAGCACCACCATTGTGCCTATAGAGGAATACAATGACCAGATAGGCCACCATATTATGCAAGCCATTGGCGACGTGGGTGAGATAGTCGAGGCATGGCCGGGGGCTGTGGTTTTCCATGAATACGGTTTGTATCCTAGTGAGCAGGCAAGCCTCTAGGTTGCCGACTTGGGTCAGCCTAGCAAGGAGGGTGAAGTAGTTGTTGCAGTCTTTGGACGACCTCGCCCCACGTTTGCACCAATCCACTGCCACACATCGACCGATGGCGGGGCAACCACAGGTGCGGCGCATGGACAAGCACATCACCAATAGGCTATAGAGGTCATCCATGGGCTGCTCCGAGGTCATAGCGAGGTGGCTAATGATCTTAATTTGTTCCTTGGCAGGGAGCACCATTAGTGACATTAGGTGTCGCCTCTCCGCCATGATTGCCAGCAAGGATGGAGGTACAGCGTGTGGATGCCACGATGTATGTTGATTGAGGAGGAGTTTTTTTGGGGAAAATTTGATTGAGGAGTTATGGTGATGAATTTGTTTCCTAGTTATTTAAAGAGTATCATCCGGCCATGCAGTGCACTACACCACTTGATCTTGGACATTGGATGCAATGTCAATGGCATAGCCCACAACATCGCTGTTGGGTATAGTGTGTTCTTATGTGTGAATGGCACTCTTAATTGATGACCTTGTGGTAGATGCTTTTCCAATGTTTTTTAATGCTTTGGGTACGCTGCCAGGTCAAGCGACGTGAAATACGTGCCTTGTGAACTAGATGCTGCCACACGAATGGTCACCCATTGAATGGATGTGTTGGGTATGCTACGAGGCGAGGTGATGGGAAACATGCGCCTAGGGAAGTCGATGTTGCCATGTGAATTGTTGCCATTGCTTTGTATAAGAAGGGGGTGCGATGTGTTGCTTTCTCCACTCTTAACTTGAAAAATTATAGTTGATCTTTCTCTTTCTTTCTTCCACTTCCTCTGCAAGCATGGCAGGCCATAGTGACTTCGAGAGCGAAAACTCATATTCAGACGAGGCTGAATTAAAATAGAAGGAGAGCGAGATCCTACTCGACCTCTCTAATGAAGGCATTAGGTTTTGTGGTCGTGGCTAGGGCACCTTTGTGTGTCCTTTTTGCCATAGTAAGAAAGTGCCATCATGGAGTCTTTGCAAGTAGCTATAGCTCATGGGAAGTCTCATAGAGGTGAGGGGATCTCTGGGCTAGAGCATAGTGCTTTGGCCAAGTATATCCTGAGCAACAACACCATGGCTCGCGACTGTGAGCTTGGTGGCAGTTGTGGACTACGACGGCAATCAGGCGTTGAAGGCTCATAGGGACAAGCACCACATGGCCAATAGGACTGACAAGGAAGTGGGCAAGGAGAAGGTACTAAAGAAATAACTCTATGTGATGATGTTTTTTGTGATCAACCTTCCTTCAATTTTTAAGTTACTATGTAGTTCCTGTCACCAATTGAAACTAACTATATCTTAATTAACACAGCGGACCGAGCATCGCATGGGAAAGAGCCACTACTACAAGCCTAGCAGAAGGCCTAATGGAGGGCCATCCATGTCCCACTGAAGCTAGTCTTGTAGTAGGATTTTTATTTTATGTACTGAATTTTTAGCTTAGAATATGTATGTTTTATTTAGATGAAATATCAAATGTTCTTAACTTATGTATTTTTTAGGATCTTACTTATCTTTGCTGTGATGTTTATTTTGTGTGATGGGGAAGTGATCTTCTACGACCGATAGTGTGATGGTAGCCCCTGAGCACCTTAGATTTCATGACCGTATGTCATGACTGTAGTTAGGTGACATTCGTAACACGCAACCACCACCGTCGACAGCCTTCACCGCTGCTTCTAGACAGTCAGGATGACACTGCTATCATTAATTTCAAAGACCACCCAAGTCTCCCATGCGCATTTACAAAGTTTCCCTCAAATTTGCATTCTCATGGCTCCTACTTTAGCTTACAAAGACCGCTTCCCCACCCTATCTGCCTCCTCCTCAGAGCTACCATTCCCCATCACTGTCACTCACCACTGACAATCTAGTGTGTAGCACCCTAGTGTTAAGCATGCATTTGGCATTGGCATTGCACGAGCACAAGCATCATTGATCATTCATGAGCATCTCAAATTTTATATTTATGATTGCTTATATCACATGTGTTTGTCACTAATTGCTTTACATATGCTATGGTTTATAGGTGACCAATGTATAAAATGCTTATGGGACCTTAGGGGTACCTTAAACATGTTTAGAATGTCACATGGAATAACTTTGGTATTCATGACTTGGACCAATTTGGCCTCTAAGTCATGGTTATAGTGGAAGTTACCATTTTCAAGTTGTAAGTTTGACCAAAGTTGAACTTTACCCTAGATTGCTTGCATGGCTATGCACCCTTAAGCAAAGTTGTAGTACTTGACTAGGGTAGCAACTTTTATTTTTAGGTCATGACCTAATTAGGTGCATAGCATGCTTAAAAATAGCTCTTAAGTAGCAATAGAATTACTATTTTTGACTAAATTTTTTTCTGTCTAGGATCGCATTACAGTTTCAAGTGCTACACTTTGGGATGATATAACTTGTGAACCATTAGAATTTAGGCCAAAGTCCATTAAGCATTATTGTAGATCATATGTAGCTCTACAATTTTTGTTAATACTCCTCTCAACAAATCACCACGGATTTGGAGTTAGAAGATCGCTAAGTTGCTTCATCAGGTGTTGTCATTGGCTCTAATGGTCGCGTCCACACCTGGTGTCAGTGGCCGACCGGGGGTAGGCTAGGCATGCCGCATGGCAGTCGTACACTAGCAATGGCCAAGCCAGTCTGGTCAAATCATGTACAAAGGCACCACGCCCCTGCTGCTCACTCCACTCACCCGCTCGCACTTCCTCCCTCTCGCTCTGCCTAGCCAAAGTGGAATGCCGAGCTCGCCATTATCGCCACCAGCTTCACCATTGCATATCACCATCATCGCTGCCAGCACTACCCATCGTCTCCCTTTTCTCTCACGCGCCTTAGGTTGAGTAAGCCTTGACCTAGTGGATGGCATGATGGAGACCTGCCTTTTGCCACCATCTAGCCAGAACGGTGAGAGCACCACCGTGCTCTATGCATCGCCACTGCGGCATGCATGCGGTCGGAGCTCACCGCCGCCTCATCGGAACCCTAACCACCCTAGATAGCTTCGCTAGGATTCCATGAAGCTGTAGCACACCTCACCAGAGCACGTGATGGCTAGAGAACACTAGCATACTACGATGCTACCTCCATTTGTTTACCATTATCGCCGATGAGCTATCTCTAGTGAACCCTAGGTCGTGTCTTCACCACCAACTGACGCTGCTCGGTGTGGGGAACACATTGGTGTCACCATCGTCGCCGGTGATCTCACCGCCAGTGAGATAAGGCTAGCCAGAGCACCTCCTCTGCTTCTGTATCACTGACACGTGGGTCGTACTAACCAATGGGCCCCATCTATCAGTCACTATGTGTCTTAGATTTCTTATTTGTTTTCACAGATTTGAATGTATGTTTTAAAAATTCATAAGTAGAGTTCTAGATGTCCAAATGGGGTGAACCAAATTTTGTTGGATTCATCATGAAGTGTAGTATTTGATAAAAATCTAAAACCTACTATTTGGGATGTTTTTTTAGGAGAATTAAATGGAGCTACATAAGTGCTTTTAAATTGTGTTTAATCTTATAAAATGCATAACTTGAACTAGGAAAGTGATAAAATTGTGATTCCAATTTTGCTGATCTTGTGTTGACTTGATATAGTTAGGAAAAATGTTTAACTTACAGTAAACTTAATTAGAGTAGGGTCTTGCTATTTATCTTTTAATAAATGGTGTTTTCTAAGGAAATTCATTAGGATAAAAATAAGTAACATATTGCCATGCAAATTTTTGTACTGTGTTAATGGGTTTTAGGGAAGCTAAGACAATATGAAATCTATTATTTGATACTTTTCAATCGGGATAACTATTTCCACTAAAATTAGCCCTTATAACTTGCCATTTATGTATAGGGTGTTGTACTTGTAGCCTATTGGGATCATATATGAACCACTGTAATTTCTTAGAATTTACTATACACTTTTGATATATGTTCTTTATTTCACCTTATTATCTAATTAAATTAGTAAAGGCATTTACATAATTGAGTTAGGATTGATCATCAAATTTTCTAGAGTGTGTATGATGCCTATGAACTGTTGGTACTATTGGTTGTGCCCAAATTTGATTGCTTGTATGTAGTGGAATATTATTTTGCTCTACAGTTCAATTATAGAAGTTGTTTTGGACAGATTCTGTTGCTAGGTGTTTTGCATAGTAAAAATGGAGTTTGCTGTAAAAATAGTTAATATCAAAGTAGTAGGGAATTTTTTTATCTAGCTTGTGTCAAAATTTTAGGGCAATATGCCAAATGGTTTGAGAGTTATAACTGTTAGAAGTTGGTCTTCCGAAATGCTTACTCTCTAAAATTTCTAGATAGACCTAGGAAGTTTACCTGTTGTGACTAGGATAGGGGTTGAATCAGCTTTTGGTGATTAAATGAAAGTTGTAGGCCATTTTATAAGCTTTCTAGAAAGTCCAATATCATTGGATTTGGATGAGCAGAACTCTAGTTATGATCTAAACTTATAGGAGTTGTGTTGTGGTCCAGAAATGGACTTAGTGTGGATTCTTGAAATTTCTAGAGAAGAGGTATCCACCTACTTAGTAAATAAGAATTTAACCTTGTTATGATCCTAATGAACTAATATGATAGTCATCATTTAACCATGCGCATTATCATGACATGTCATCCATGACCCTTCTTATGCATTCATGATTCTCACTTTATCCATGTGCATGCAATAGGTGCGATAGAAGAAATCACCGTGTTGAGTACGAGGCTGATCCCTAGGAAGAGAATCAGGAAGTGCAGCAATAGGAGGTCCTAGGAGAAGGTGAGCCCAATGGTGAACAGTTGCTCGAGTGCCTAGATCACCAGCCCTCAACCTTTGTGAAAGGCAAGCCTCAGAGCATTCTAAGCCTCCTATGTTTTTGAACTATCAACTTGAGTCCTTTTATGTTGATGCATTAAGTACTAGGAATTGATTGAAACCACTTGCTACATATATCTTCCTTGTCCAGATATATATACAACTTGAATCCTATGTAGGTCCTAGGATCTTATATATGCTTAGCCATGCTTAGTCAGTAAAAGTCAAGTGATTACCTATCACCTGCATGATATTGGCTGATAACTAATCACGATTGGCTATATGTGCTAGCATGGAAATAATCATTTGTCAATGAATAAATGAGACCAGGCAGGATCGTGATAGAGAAGCAACAAGTCATGGAGGTCTTGGGTGCCTATCTATCCCCCTCTGTGTCGGTTAAGGACCAATTCGTTGTACGTCCTCATGTCATGTTGAATGCATTCCTAGCACTTAGCTGGTCGGATCCGATGATACGACCGTGAAGCTAAGTAGCTCAATTCAGGCTAGGCCCCAATAAGTGAAGTGCGCACACTGGAGGTAGTAAGGATGTGCGGAGAGCTAATGGCGTGAGTCTAAGGGCAGGACTGGTCCCCATCTTCCTAGTAGATTGGTAGATTCTTTGAGGGTGTAGCACTGATTGGACTCGCGAGTTAGTCCTGAATTGTACCAAAGGTGACCTAAGGCTACTTTCGTGGGGTGTGCCTCGGTTTGTGTTAGGAATAAATTCCCCTAGCTAGGTAGGAATCGATTCGAATCGCTATCTCTCCTGGATAGTGAGAACTTGACTGAGCAGTAGTAACGTAGAGTAACTTAATGGAAACTCGATGGTTATGATGATGCTCAAATTATTCTTAAACCAGATATGGTTACTAATGCTTATTAGCATAATCAAGTGATTGCTCTAGTATAGGTGCTAATCTAGAGATGGCTAATTGAATAGGTATTCAAATTGATGCTAGAGGTACTAAATCTGCAACTTATATTACTTAAGCTTTTATGCAAAATGTTATCTAGCTAACTCAACCTTTAAAGCCATGCATACTCCTTGCTGTCTTATTATTTTGGTTTATGACGGGTAAGTCTAGCTGAGTACATTCTTATACTCAGGGTTTATTCCAATTTATTACAGATGACATGATGTACCATGGTTACTACACGCATTGTATAACTCCTATAGTTGATGGAGAGTAAGACCAAGGGCATGGTCATTCTATATCATCTCACCTATGTGCTTTTGTTGGAGATGATCCTAAACTGGCTATGTATTTAAACTATCTTGATGATGTTTCCAAACTATGTTGCTTCTTCTACTTCTCAATTTGGGTTGTAATAACTCTATTGAAACTCCGATGTATGAGAACTATTTGTGAGCATGTTGTAACATGTGACTGAGCTATGTCAAATCATGTACGATCTTCGTTTGTACGTTGGTTGTTTGAGATCCTTCGTGATTTCATTGGACTACCGGGTTTATATGGGATCAAGTATGATGGTTTGATCGCTTCGGTGATTGCTATTGTACTTGTGCTCTTATAAATTGGATGGTTCTGTTACAGCTGGCATCGAAGCCAGGTTCAACATTAATCTTGTCATATTTGTATTTAAAACAATGGTTTTAATTTTTAAAATTTTAAAGTATGTCCGTGGTCATCTCCATTATGCCCAGTTAAGGACAATTAGGTGGCTATTTAAGTACTATTGGGATGGGTTTTTACTTTCGTTATCCATATGACGTGTTATTGTATCGATGCCATTCACTTGAGTGGTAATGTATGGATCGAATGCCTCTACGTCCAGGTAAGAAGGTAAGTTGATGAGTGGCATGACAACAAGATGTGAGCAGTGCGGTCGGGGAGTGCTAGCTTTGATACGGCTATATATGCATGCTTGCATGTGTGTATGGTGCTTATTTAATTGGGGGTAATAAATTGTTGTTGGGTAGCTTTGATACAGAAGTATATATATTGAGATATATATATATATGGAAGTATTTCGTTTACCGCTCTCATATATTCAACCTAGAGCCCAGATTACATTCTTGTACATTTAATTATTGGGATGGGCTGAAAATGAATCTTCTGTAGGTACACTAACAATGAAATGTGTAGCTCGTTTAGTTACGATTATATTGAGAGAATGGATGTATGCCACCACGTATATCATTAAGGATTTAATTTTTCCTAAGTTTGTGAGGATGTATAGAACATGCATGCATCATGATAAATCATTCCCTCACATCATTACATTGTTCCTCCCCTTATAAGTTTCAGATTATGTTATGTAACCCTTTTCTATGATCGCGTTGTCTCACAGGAGTTCTACCATTTTGATACAGATGGCAGCCCCAGGAGTCCCTGTTGCAAGCGACACCTTTTTGGCACTGTTTGGAACTCCCACCCTACTATGGAGGGTACTGCACTTGGTCGGGTATGTGGAACCACCTAGCTACTTTTGGAACAAAGTGGTAACTAAGGGACAACAGTGGTATGACGTACGTATGACTGTCCCAGCCCGTGTTGATCACCCATAGTGGCAAGGCTGGAGTGTGGAGTCAGATGGATAGACACCTTGGGAGGGTGCCCAAGTTGTAGCTTTCGAGGTCTTCAGTGAGATATGTCAAGAGTTTGGGCACGAGCTTGTCAATGGTCCTATCGGATCCTTTCCTCGAGTGGACCCATCGCAAACCGCTTAGGACCCAACCAGGCGGTAATGCTTTGGTAAGAGACTGGGATGAAAGAGTAGGAAGTAGTAATGCTGCCACTGAGTGCCATGTATGCTGTTATGAAGATGTTTTACTCTCACTAGCATAGCTACATCGGCTGTATGCAAGAGCTCCAAAGAGCATAGGCTACACAGTGTAGGATGCGAGAATGTGTGCATAGGCACAAGAGGGCAGTTAGAGCAGCTCAGAATGAGATAGGTAATTATATGATAGCCTTGGAAGCTCATTGGGGGCAGTTTGTCCATGCTGTTGCTGAGAGGGATGCAGCCATAGCAGAGGTTCAGGGGATTCGTATAGAGAGAGACGAGGCTATTCGTCTTGTTGAGTCTAGGGAGGCAGCTAGAATCTAGACATGTGTTTCAAGCTGCTAGGCAAGCAATGGAGTTTGATCACAGAGAGCAGGAACTTGTACGCTAGGTTGAGGAGCTTCAGCTAGATGTTCATCGTCTCAACAACATGGTGAACCCAATTCTCCCTCCAGATGCTCCAGCGGTGAAGAAGATCCTAATGTGTTGATTGCTGAGGATGATAGCACGGAGGTGGACACCGAGGGTGAGCCTGAAGATGAGGAGATTGAGCGTTTTGAGGATGACCATGGTGATGGTGTGTCCAACATCAATAGTGACCATCCTGAGGAGTAGCTTAGCTTTAGTATCTAGCTATATGCGTTAGCTCCCTATCTTGGTTCATTTATGTAATGAACTCGTAATTTAGTTCAATCTCATGATGTACCCTTTGATGTACTCTTGAAACCTTGCATGTAATCCATGTTGTGGTTGCACTTTTAATGAATGCCCATTGTGTGGGAAAGCAATTTGGCATTTATGGAATGCATTGCGAATGACATTAAGTAATATAATTGGTGATGTATGGTTGCAGGAAATGAATTATTGTTCCTTTGTTTTATTGTATGAATTTATATTCTCTCTAATAAATTTAGATTGGCATAATTATACAATTCTTCTCCAATTTTTTGACATCATCAATAATTACTTATTGTTGCAATTCTATAGATGCCTCGCATCCATTTTGGAGCCAGTGGGAACAATGGTGCCAGGGGTAGTGGCTTGAATGGTCATGACAATGAAGATTTGCCACCACCGCCACCACCCACTCTGGCAGAGTTGATGGCTATGCTCACTGAAGGGCAACGTGCTATGGGCTAGCCTATGCGCACCATGGCACAGCAAGTCACCCAGGGCAGACATCAGTGCTAGGGTGTAGAGCCAAACCAATACAGTGATTTTAAGGATTTCCTAGATACCAAGCCACCTATTTTTAAGGAGGCTGAAGAGCCACTCCAAGTAGAGGAATGGCTAAACACACTTGAACAAAAGCTTTGTTTGCTGAGGCTGAATGAGCCAATGAAAACTGAGTATGCATCCCACCAGTTGTAGGGGCCTACAAGCATTTGGTGGAGTCATCACCAAGCCACCCTGCCTAAGAATGCTCACATTACCTAGAACTAGTTTAAGACTACTTTCTAGGGACACTATATTTCTCTAGGTCTTATGAGTATCAAGCATACTGAGTTTATGAAGCTGACACCAGGTACCAAGAGCTTGACTGAATATCTACATGCTTTCAACAACTTGTCAAGATATGCTACGGAATTTGTTGACACTGATGCGAAGAAAATTGCTAGTTTCAAGCAAGGGCTTGGCCCCAAGCTGATGAAGACTCTTGCTAATAACAAGTCTGCCACTTTCAATGAATTTGTTAGTGATGCCTTAACTCAAGACAATCAAAACAACATTTATGTTGTATCCAAGAATCGAAAGAGAGCCTTTGAAGCAGGCGCTTCTCAGTCAAAAGCTCCAGTTGCTGTGAGACCTCAGTTTCAGCCCACCTGCTACCAAGTTTAGGCCACCTCAGAAAAAGGTGCAAACCATTCAGAACCAGAAGGTATTTGACAAGGCCTATTCGGTTGCTCTACCAAAGGGTGGCTTAAGATAGGGAAGTTCCAATGTTCCACCCAGCAACCTATCGTGTTGGAACTACAACAAGCCTAGCCATTGGGCAAGAAATTACCCCTATCCCAAGAAGAACAACTAGAAGCAGGGTAATTCCAATGTGCATCAGGGACATGTGCACTATACTACTATTGAAGAAATTCCTACTGGTGAAGTTGTTACTGCGGGTATGTTTCTTGTGAACCAACATCCCATAGTTGTTCTATTTGATTCTAGGGCATCACATTCATTTATGAGTCAAACATTTCTATCCAAGCATAATCAGAGGGTAGTTACTATAGATAATGGTAGCTACTTCATAAGTGCAGCCAAAAAACAAATCTCCACCAACCAAATAGTTAGAGATGTGTGCATCTCAATAAGCAACCGAGAGTATACCATAAATCTTGTAGTATTGCCCGAGGTTGGGGATAGATGTAATCTTGGGAATAAAATGGATGAGTGGCCATGCAGTTCTTATTGATACTTCCACTTGAGTGATTATGTTAAGGGAACCTAATAGTAAGGATGCTTTCTTAGTACCACTTCCTAGAGATTTTGACCTCCAAAATGTAGCTAATGCTATCTAGCCTGTGAGTATTGCTGACATTCTGGTGGTGTGTGAATTCCTATACGTGTTTTTGGATGAGTTGCCTAGGTTACCGCCTGATAGAGATGTAGAGTTCAAGATTGAATTTTTACCAGGCATGGCACCTATCTCAGTGAAGGCCTTATAGGATGCCACCCAATGAATTAGCTGAGCTCAAAGTGCAATTGTAGGAGCTTCTTAAAAAAGGTCTCATTTGACCTAGCTCATCATTAGTGGGGTTGTCCTGCCATATTTAGTGAAAAAGAAGGATAAATCTTTGTGGATGTGTGTGGACTACCGACCCCTTAACTGTGGTAACAATCAAGAACAAGTATCCATTGCCTCGAATTTATATCTTGTTTGATCAGTTATCAAAGGCTAAATAAAGTGTTCTCCTAAGATTCAATTTGAGATCAGGGTACCACCAGATTAAGATCAGGCTGGAAGACATACCTAAGACTGCTTTGTCTACTAGGTATGGTCTATATGAGTATCTTGTCATGTCTTTTGGGCTAACCAATGCTCCTGCCCATTTCATGTATCTCATGAATTCGGTGTTCATGCCTGAGCTTGATAAATTCATAGTGGTGTTTATTGATGACAACTTAGTCTATTCTGAGAATGTAGAAGATCATGAAGAACACCTAAGAGTTGTCTTAACAAGGTTGTGAGAATATAAGTTGTATGCTAAGTTTAGCAAATGTGAGTTTTGGTTAAAGAAAGTACCATTCCTTGGTCATGTGTTATCTAAAGATGGAATTTCAGTAGATCCTAGGCAAAGTGCAAGAAGTTATGGATTAGAAGGCCCCGATTTCAGTTCATGAAGTTCAGAGTTTCCTTGGGTTAGTAGGTTATTACCATCATTTCATTCTAGACTTCTTTAAGATAGTCAAGCCCATGACCAGTTTGCTTTAGAAAGATGAGAAATTTGTGTGGACTCTAGAGTGTGAAGCTACTTTTAAAACTTTATGGACTTTGTTGACTACCGCTCTGGTTTTAGCACAACCCTGACATAGAAAAACCATTTGATGTGTTTTGCGATACATCTGGTACTAGTTTGGGGGTGTGCTCATGTAAGAGGGCTGAGTCATTGCCCATGCCTCGTGTCAACTGAGGAAACATGAGGTTAATTACCCAACTCATGATTTAGAGCTATCCACGGTTGTTCATGCTATAAAGATTTGGGGGCACTATTTGCTTGGCAATGTGTGTCACATTTACACTGATCACAAGAGCCTCAAGTACATCTTCACGCAACCTGAGTTGAACATGAGACAAAGAAGGTGGTTAAAGCTAATTAAGGATTACAACCTAGAGGTGCATTATCATCCGAGCAAGGCAAATGTAGTTGCAAATGCTTTGAGCCAGAAGTATCATAGCAGACCATTATTAGAAGATGGCTTCAACCTACTGCATCTTGTAGTTTTACATAATTCACTATCAGTTGCTCTCTTGAAGCTAAGGTCATGGAACTCCAAAAGACCGACGTGGGTATATTTCATATCAAGAGAAATATGGAAGAAGAGACTAAACATTTTAGATTGTATGAGAGGTGTACTCAGGTTTAAGGATAGGCTTGTTGTACCTAAAGATAGAGAACTTATAAAACAAATCTTAGATGAAGCACACTCTTCTAAATTGTCCATCCATCCTAGTAGTAGCAAGATGTACTAGGATTTGAAGACCTAGTTTTGATGGACAAAGATGAAGAAAGAGATTGTTGCATATGTGGCTAGATGTGATACTTGCTGCCGAGTCAAAGCCATTCATTTGAAGCTAGCAGGGCTACTCCAACCACTTCCTATTCTAGGTTGGAAATGGGAAGAAATCAGCATGGATTTCATTGTTGGTCTTCCAACCACTCAAAACGGTAATGATTCCATCTGGGTAATTGTGGTCCGTCTGACGAAGTCTACACATTTCATTCCCATTTAGACAGTTTACCACCCACAATAATATGCAAAGTTGTATATCACCCACATAGTGCGATTGCATGGGATACCAAGAACCATTATGTCTGATAGAGGTCCATAGTTTGTAAATCATTTTTGGGAACATTTGCATAATCAGTTGGGCACCAAATTAATCTGAAGTTCTGCTTATCACCCTCAAACTGCTGGGCAAATAGAGCAAGTAAATCAGATTCTTGAAGACATGTTAAGGGCCTATGTTGTAACACCCCAGGTGTTTGGCTTCCACATTTGCACTTGCATTTCATGAACATGAGCATCATGCATCCACTCATGAGCTTATATTACATGAAACATGTTTTAGAAACATTGCAACATATTGTTATATTTCATGTGTGTTTATTTTATGAAATGAATAGTGTGCAACACTCAAGTGCAACTCACTTTAGTGAAACATGGTTAGTTAGTACTATGCAAAAAATCATGAAATATGTGAAACATGACTTTGAAACAAAGGTAACATTTCACTTGTTTTTCCTTGTTTTAGTACATGTAATGCTTGATTTTGGTGTGACCAATGTGTGGTGTGGCTAATTATTCTCCTAAGAACCTTAGTTATACTTAGAATGTCATTAGGAACAATGTTCATGTTGATCATTTTGCCTAATTAGGTTCCCGAGTCCTGGTTTGACCATTATGGACCCCTAGAGCTCCTGAGTTTGACTATTTAAAAAGTGTAGTTTAGAGTCTTGGCATGTTTGAGCAACCTAAAGTAAAGTTGTAGTAAATTTTATAAGGAACAAACTTTGTTTAGAAGCCAAGTCATGAAAATGAGCAGAACATGTTCAAATAGGGCCCACAAGCCTGAGATCAATGCTGTTTCAACACTTAGAAATTTTCTAAGTGTTGGAACTGCTTTCTAGTTTCATGAAGACGACTTTGGAACCTTGTAGATGGAAATCCATGGCAAATTAGCTCAAGCTCATGTTGAGTCATTTGGAGTACTCACTTAGCTCTATCACGTAGTCCAATTGGATTAGAATTTGGCTGAGCCGATTAGGAGTTATGTAGCGTTGAAATCGCCTGTGAGTCGGTTCACTTGGTAACTGAATAGGATTTTCAGCCTTGCTACAGTGACCGACCGGCAGCAGAGCCTTGCCGCCGCATGGACGCCACATGCCTGGCTAGCCCTAACCGTGCTATGCGCTGGCCGGCGTGAAGAGGAGGACGCCTGCTGCCTCTCCGCTCGCCCGCACGCGCTCTGCCTCCCACTCGCTCTCTCTCGCAACGCCGCTGCTCGCCATTGCCGACGCCGCTCGCTTTGCCACCAGCAACTCAGCCTTCGATGCCATGCTATTGGCCAATCCAGTCTCAGGCCATCACCACATCTTCATCCACTCCACCTCCAAGACCTCTCGCTCTACTCCCTTGAATCAGTTGGTAAGGCACATTTTGATTTCTGCCATCGGAGACTTCACCGGAGCACGCCGTGCTTGCGGTTCATGTGGCCATGGCACTCCACCACACCACACTGCTGCCTCTTCCTCCAGTCCGGCACTATGCTAGCTTGCTGATGCTCTAGGTAGGAATAGCTCTAGACGCTATCGAGCATGTGCCTAGGAATGCCCCGGTGCACCTCACCGTGTCCGCCATGGCCACGAGCACGAGCTCATCGTGGCCAGCCGCCTTGAACCTTTCCTACCTCTTTTAGCATGCGCATGAGGACCCTTATGAGCCATAGTATCTACCTCAAAGACGTAGTCCTCAGATTCATCGCTGTTGAGCTGGAACAGCCATGCCGCTGTGATGCTCGAGGCGCTGCCGTGTGAACGTGCGTGCGGCCAAGCTCACCGACGCTACCCTAGCCGCCCTTACCTTAGGTTATCTCTATGCTAGGTCTCTAGGTAACTCTCGCGTCTTTCGCTAGGTGATACCATGGCCGGAGTTGGCCAGCATGCTGTCAGGCGTCTGTGCTGTCCGTGTGGCCTTCACCGTCCATGCTCCGAGGGGCCATTCGCCGTGCTCCATACATCCCTCAAAGCGGTTGAGCTCAGGAGATGGCGACGGTGGTGACGCAACCGCCTGAGCCCTCCGCGCCAGTGAGGAAAAGCTCGCCAGAGCACCACTGGCAGTCCCTCCCCTGTTTTTGTCTCACTGCCATGCGGGCCCTGCTGACGTGTGGACCCCGCGTGACAGTGACTGTGTATTCAAAGGCTAGCTCAATTATTCCAGAATTGATTGGTGTTTTGTAAAAATTGTATCTCCAGTTTTATAAATCCAAATTTGGTGGTTCTAATTTTGTTAGGATCATAGTGAAGTCTAGTATTTAGGAAAAATATGACATGAACACTTGTAGTGGAATTTTTGGAGGAATTAAATAGGAACTTGAAATGTGTTTTTAATTGCATGCAAACTTGTTTAAATTATATCTTGAGTTCCTTTGCTCCAAAAATTATGAAATTTTGTTGGTAAGCTATTGTTTCTTAGTAGAAGCTCTGGTAAAAATTTGAGAATCATTGCGTGTATGGTTTTTGAGTTATAGATTTTCCTTTTATCATTAAATGATCCTTAGGTGAATTTTAGTAATTTATCTATGAATCCAATGACCATGAAATTTATTGGAGGATATCCTAGTACCTTAAGGATGCTAGGAAAAATATGAAATCTGTTGTTTGACACTTTTCACTAGGGTTTCCTAATTATGTCATTTTAAGCCATTATGTCTTATCATTTTTGTGTAGGATGTTATACTTGCTCAAATGATGTGAAATTGTTATAGTGGTATACTTGGAGCATGTAGTACCTACTAAAATTGTGGTAGATTAAATGGTGTAGTTCTCCTATATGTTTGTCATTTCTCTTAATTAATTAAATAAATTAAGAAAGGCATTAAAAGAAATGAATTGATGGTGAACACCTTACTTTCTGGTGTTCTTGTGACATGTGTAATGAGTGAGTAAAGTTAGTTTTGTCCAAATTATATGTTTGCAACATAAGTTAATAATTATTTTTCTGCATTGTGTCTTTCGGGACAGTTCTGGGGACTTTACAAAGTTCCCCATGATAATTTGGTTTGCTGGGAATGTAGTGAATATAAAAGTTGTAGATAACTTATGTATCTAGCTCCTGTCAAAATTTGGTGGCATTTGGCCTAGTAGTTTAGGAGCTACAGCTGTTTAAAGTTAGATCCTAGAGTTGCTTTTTCTCTATCTTGTTTGGACCTGATCATGTAATTCTGTAAATTCGACCTGGTAAAGGTTGGAATCATGCCTTGAGGTCTAAAAATGAATTGTAGGTAATTTCATAAGCTTTCCAAATTGTCTTGTTGTATGTCGTTTGGAATTGTAGATCTTCAGTTATGGTCAGTTTACCGTACTGCTGTATAGTCTCTGTTTCGCTGAAATATAAATGGTTGTGTGCATGCTTTGTTGCAATGTTCTTATTGATTGTTTAGGTGCTAGCCTAACTTGAGAACATGCTTAGGTGCAGGTGCTAGGTCCTTAACTGAAGATGAGCAATTGTACATTAGATTGTATAAACTTGGTAAGTAAAGTGATTTGAATAGAGCCTAAGTCGGAAAATGTGGACTGTCGTAATCATGTGCATTCCCCGAGCATCCCTAACTTCGTTCATGTGCATCCATGATATTTATATTGTGCATTCATACAATAGGTGTGCCAGGGGGAGTGACACTGCTGAAGTTCAAGGGAGCGAGCCAGGAGGAGGAGCCCGAGGTGCAGGAAATCGATGAAGCAGCCGCCGAGGAGGAGTTGCCCGAGTGCCCTGACCACCAACCTTCCTCTTTCCTGAAAGGCAAGCCCCGGAGCATATTAAGTCTCCCATGTTTTTACAAATATCTTGAGTATCTTTTATTCGTTGATGATGCATTAAGTATAGGAATTCGTTGGAACCAATTGTTGCATTATATATCCATCCTTGTCCAGATATCGCACTAGAATCCTATTTAAGTTCAGGAACAGGGTTAAAAGCTTAGCCATGCTTGGCGCGGTAGAAGTCAGGTGATTTCCTATCACCTGCAAGCTTTAGGATGAGGTGGATTATGGTTGGCTATATTTGCTATCGTGCAAAAGAACCATGTTAATAATGAATTAAGATCGGCCGGAGTCTTGTGTAGGTTTGGACATAGTGACTCCGTCTGTGTCGGTTAAGGACCGATATGTTGTACGTCCTTATGTCATGTTGAACGCAGCCTAACACTTAGCTGGTCGGATAAGTCGTTCTGACCACGCAGCCTAGTAGCTTGATCTAGGCCAAGGATGTGAGCAGGGTTCCACAATCTAGATGGAAGTAAGGATGTGCGGGGAGCCATTGGCGTAAGCCCAAGGGCAGGGTTAAGTCACCGAGCACTCATAGTAGAGTGGTTCTCTGATTTTGTGGAACTGTTTGGACTCGCGACTCCTAAATTGTACCAAAGGTGACTTGTTTGTGACCCTGATGGGGGAAGCAAGGTTTGTGTTAGGAATACCCCTCCAGCTAGATAGGAATCAATTCAAATCGCCATCTCTCCCAGATAGTGAGAACTTGATTGAGCAGCGGACAACGTAGATTCAATTAATTTAACGATATGGTTAAATGGAAGATGATGATAATGTTGCCATGATTCATACCTGATATGGTTATTAATGTTTGCATCTTAATCAAATCATTGCTTAGTACAGGTGCTAATATAGATGACAGGTTAATGGCTAAAAGTCACTGCTAGTTCAGGTCAAGAGTGGATCATTATTACTTATGCTTTTCCGCAAAAAGAAAGTGTTAGCCAGATCCACTAAATTAAGCTATGCATGATCCTTGGTGTCATTTGTTTTGGTTTCCGACAGGTAAGTCTAGCTGAGTACATTCTTGTACTCAGGGTTTATTCCCTCTTATTGCAGATGACCTTCTATATTAGGGCTTCTGTAAGTATTGTCTCCACTCGGCGGGTGATGAAGACTAGATCATGGGCATGATTGCTGTTTCTCTTATCTAAATGCTTTTGCGGGTTGTGAACAGCAAACCAGTATTTGTATTTGAACTTGGGTGTGTAAGTTAAACTATTTGCTTCCGCATACTTTACAAGACCTATTTTTGAAAAAACGATAACTCTGAGGTGTTGTAACTTATTTGCAAACCGTCTGTGAAATGTTGTAACGTACGATATGTTATGTTGAATTACTATGATCTTGGTTGTATGCAAGTTGGTTTGAAATCCTTCAAGGTTTTAGTTGACTACCGGGTTTATATGGGCTCAAGTGTGAGAATTTGATCGTTTCGGCGATTGTTTTTGTACTTGTGCTCTTATAAATTGGTTGGTTCTATGACAGCTGGCATCAGAGCTAGATTCAACACTAAACATGTCATATGGGTATTTAAAACAAAAGCTTTGTTGTGAAATTTTTTTTCAACTTATAGTTATATATAAGTGTTCAAAAATAAAAAAATTTTATAGTGTACTGGTGATCACATCCCTTGTAGCCCAATTAAGGACTTCTAGGTGGCTTATATATAATTACTAACTTGGGGGAAAGTGATTGTTTCTATTTCGTTGTCCATGCGGCATGCTATTGCATGGGTGCCATTCGCTTGAATGGTAATGTATGGATCAATTGCCTCTACTGCTAAGGTAAATGTGAGTTGTGAGAGCATGACCAGTCCAACCGTCGGTCTAGGGGAGAGTTAGTTGTGGTTACTGGAGTATTTACATGTTGCATACATGTATATATGAAGGTACTTAATTATGGGTACATCTGTCGGATAGTTTGGATACCTAAGTATATATATCTGGGGATGTATATATGGATAGTATCTTAGTTACTACTTTTGTTATTAGCATTATATCTTGTTGGGTTGGGCTGCAATGAAGCTTTCTGCAGGTACGCTAACAACGCACCGTGTAGATCAACTAGTTACCGCTAATTGAGAGAACGTATGTATGCCACCATATATTCCGCTAAAACTTAAATTTTCTTAGGTTTGTGAGGACATACGGAACAAGCATGCATCATATTCACTCATGTCATTCATATTGCATTACTCCCTCCCTTATAATTGCTTATCCCAAGTATTAAGTTCAATCTCTCAGCAAAATAATCCTCTCATGAGAGTTGCATCCCTTTTTGATATAGATGGCCGCACCCATGTTTCCTACTAGTAGCAGCACCTTTTTGGACTAGTTCGGTATGCCCACCTTGCTCAGGAGGGTGCTCAGTTCAGTTGGGTACCCAAAGGCACCCCGCTACACGTGGAGGTAGGCAGGTACCATTAGGAGATGTACCTTGGTACGTTGTGACCTTTATAGTACCGCAGAACCCCATGAGACTGTTGTGGCATAGGTGGAGCATTAAGACTGATGGGCAAAGCCCATGGGAAGCCACTCAAGTTGCTGCCCTTGATGTGCTTATGGATATAGCATAGAGCTTCAGGGATGAGCTAGTGGGTGGACTAACTTCATCCATTCCCCGAGTGGCTCCTACTAAGGCTGAGTGGACTCAAGAGGTTAGCCAGGCCTTGGTTCAAGGTCGTGGTGAACATGTTCAGAGTGACAATGCTGGAATGAGTGCTATGATGGTAGTCTTGAAGCTTTATCGAGTAAGGCAGGACACCCTTTCTAGTGTATTAGAAGAAGCTGGCAAGGCAATGGCAGCCCAGCACAAGTTCAGGTTGCGTGCCTACAAGTATCACCATAGGGCGGATGCATGTGGGTGGGCTCAGCAAGAAGTAGATGAGATTTGGGGTATTGCAAATTATTGCCTGTAGTAGTGGGGTCAAATAGCACTGTGAGAGAGACGAGCTTCATAACCAGCTTATGAACCTCACCATAGAGAGAGATGAGGCAGCACAAGAGTTGGATCGTGTGACCCATCATAGAGATGAAGCTTTAGAGTTAGCAGAAGAAAGATGTTAGGGCTAGATCATAGCTAACCACAATGCTTTCCAAATGGAGCATGAGCTCCAAGAGTAGCTTGAAGAGCTTCAGGTTGAACACCATCAACTGAACAACCGTCGATTTCCTATTCCTCACCCCATACCAAGGTATCCTAATGTGGGTGGACCTTAAGTGATTGAGGCTGATGAAGAAGAAGAGGACGTGCAGATGGATGACAATGTAGCTAAACCTGCAAATGAAGAAGAAGAGGAAGATCCGGAAGAAGTCCAAGGCGTCTCCGATGTGGACAACAATCACTTCGATGAGTAGTTAGTTAGCAAGTCTCACTAGTTAAGCTTTTGTAGTCATTGATGTAATGGACTTAAGTACAATGACTGATGTTGGATGTACCTTTTAATTTGAACCTAGCATGTAACATACTTTAATCCGCTCCCGTCGGGATGCGTATCTTGTTGGTTAAGTTTAAAACTTGTCATGTTGGAATGCACTGCGTATGGCGCTAGTAATCTAATTGATGATGTGGCGATTAGATAATGAATTATTGCCTCTATTTATTGTATGAAGTTTTCATTCTCTCCAGTAAATTCAGTTTGGCGTAATTACATTGTTCCTCTCCAATGTGCTAACATCACCAATAATTGCTAGGTTGTGCATGGTTGCAGATGCCTCGCACTCGTTCCACTAGTGCGGCTGGTGATGATGATGATCTTCCACCACCACCACCACCCACACCAATGGAATTGATGGCAATTCTTGTGGAAGGACAGCACACTATGGCTGAGGCTCTCCGCACGATTGCAAATCATGATGGTCATGGTGCACGTCAAGGACCAGAACCAAATTAGTATAGCAACTTCAAAGATTTCCTTGACACTAAACCACCGATCTTCAAGGAGGCTGAAGAGCCCCTCCAAGCTGATGAGTGGTTGAACACTCTCGAGCAGAAGTTCCATCAGCTTCGCTTGACTGAGGTGTTGAAGACTGAGTATGCATCTCACCAACTGCATGGGCCAGCTGGTATTTGGTGGAGTCATTATCGATCCACTATGCCCGCTAATGCCCAAATCACTTGGGATCAGTTCAAGTCTGCTTTCAGGGGAAATTATATTCCTCCTGGTCTCATGGCAATCAAGCATACGGAGTGCATGAGGCTGACCTAGGGGAACAAGAGCTTGAATGAATACCTGTAGGCTTTCAATAACCATTGTAAGGTATGCTACCTGAGTTTGTTGACACTGATGCCAAAAAGATCACTAGTTTCAAGCGGGGACTTAGCCCCAAATTGATGAAGACCATGGGAAATTGCAAGTGTGCTCATTTTAATGAGTTTGTGAGTGATGCTTTATCACAAGAGAACAACAATGTTGTATATGTTGCTTTCGAAGAATCGTAAGAGGGCCTATGAGGCAGGTGCCTCACAATCCAAGGCTCCAGTCACACAGAGGGCTCCATTCCATCCTCCAGCATCAGCTACTAAATTCCGCCCACTGCAGAAGAAGAATCCAGGCAAGACTAGGTTTTGTAAGGCGTTTATTGTTGCTCTTCCCAAGGGCACTACCAGTCAAAGCAGTTCCAATGTTCCACCAAGCAACATGCCGTGCTGGAACTACAACAAGCCAGGCCACTGGTCGAGGAAGTGTCCTTACCCTAAGAAGAATAACTACCAAGGTGGCCATTAGGGGTAGGTGAACCACACTAGTATTGCCTGATATTCCATCAGGAGAGGTAGTAACGGCTGGTAAGTTTCTGGTGGATCAACACCCCACAGTTGTACTATTTGATTCGGGTGCTTCGCATTCTTTTATTAGTCCCTACATTTGCATCCAAGTTTATGCAGAAAACATACACTAGTTGAGGGTGAGGGTTATTGTATTAGGGCTGCCACTGGTACTATCCCAACCAAGCTTGTAGTTGGGGACGTACAATTTGAGATAGAGGGGCGAAGTTATCAGGTTGATCTAGTAGTTTTACCGGGGCTGGGTATCGATGTGATATTGGGAATGAACTAGGATGAGCAGTCATGGAGTGCTTATTGATACATCAACTAGAGTAGTCATGCTCAAAGATCCTGGTAATTAGGAGGGTTTTCTAGTACAGCTACCCAGGGACATCAATCTTTCTTGTACGGCTAATGCGGTGCAAGTAAAGGCTATGGCAAATATCCCTGTCGTGTGTGATTTTCTAGATGTTTTTTCCTGATGATTTGCCAAGATTGCCCCTGGATCGAGACATGGAGTTCAAGATAGAGTTGCTACCCTGGTATAGCGCCCATCTCTAGAAGGCCTTATAGGATGCCTCCCAATGAACTAGCCAAACTTAAGGCCTAGTTGAATGAACTTCTAAAGAAAGTTCTTATCCGTCCTAGTTCATCTCCATGTGGGTGCCTAGCTATCTTTGTAAAGAAGAAGGATCAATCACTATGCATGTGTGTAGATTATAGGCCCCCTGAATGTAGTTACAATCAAGAATAAGTACCCTCTGCCACACATAGATATCTTATTTGATCAGTTGTCTAAAACAAAAGTCTTTTCCAAGATTGATTTGAGATCTGGTTATCATCAAATCAAAATTTAGCCTAAGGATGTTCCAAAAACTGCATTCTCCACAAGATATGGTCTATATGAGTACCTTGTTATGTCTTTTGGATTGACCAATGCCCTCACACACTTCATGTATTTGATGAATTCGGTGTTTATGCCTGAGTTGGACAAATTTGTGGTGGTGTTTATAGATGATATACTGGTTTATTCTGAGAATGAAGAAGATCATGTTGAACATTTGCAAGTGGTTCTCACTAGATTGTGGGAACACTAGCTTTATGCAAAGTTCAGCAAGTGTGAATTCTGGCTTCATGAGGTACCTTTTCTCAGACACATGTTGTCCAATGGTGGAATTATGGTGGATCCCACCAAGGTGCAAGAAGTGTTGGACTAGAAGGCTCCCATCTCGGTGCATGAGGTTCAGAGTTTTCTAGGATTGGCTGGCTATTATCGTCGCTTCATCCCATATTTCTCTAAAATAGCCAAGCCTATGACTCGGTTGCTGCAAAAAGACATGAGGTTTGTCTAGACTTCCAAGTGTGATGCGGCCTTTCACACCTTGCGAACTCTTCTAACTTTGGCTCTGGTTTTGGCACAACCGGATATTGAGAAACCTTTTGATGTGTTCTATGATGCATCAGGTACAGGTTTAGGAGGTGTTCTTATGCAAGAAGGTAGAGTCATTGCTTATACCTGTCGCCAACTTTAGAAGCATGAGGTGAACTATCCGATGCATGACTTAGAACTCGCTGTAGTTGTTCATGCTTTGAAGGCCTGGAGACATTATTTGCTCAGCAATGTGTGCAATATCTACACTGATCATAAAAGTATTAAGTACATCTTCACTCAATCGGAGTTGAATATGTGTCAGAGAAGATGGCTCGAGTTGATCAAGGATTATAACCTCCAAGTGCACTATCATCCTGGCAAGGCAAACGTCGTTGCGGACGCCTTAAGTAGGAAATCTCATTGCCACTCTTTGATGGAAAGTGACTTCCATTTGTCAAAACTCCTACATCCTACAGTCCTTTACAACATCACTATCAGTTGTACTCTATAGAGTCGAATTGTCAAGCTACAGAAGATAGATTCAGGTGTGTTCCACAACAAGCTCAAGATGAAAGATCAAGAAACCAAACATTTTTAGGTAGATGAGAATGATGTGTTATGGTTTAAGGATAGGTTGGTGGTTCCGAAGGATAGAGAGCTTAGAAATCAAATCATATCCGAAGCCCATTCCTCTAAATTATCTATTCATCCTGGTAGTAGCAAAATGTATCATGATTTGAAGCCTTGCTTTTGGTGGACCAAGATGAAGAAGGAGATAGCCGCTTATGTGGCTAGGTGTGACACTTGTTGTCAAGTCAAAGCTATGCACATGAAAGCTGGATTGCTTCAGCCAATCTCTATTCTAGGTTGGAAATGGGAGGAGATAAGTATGGATTTTATCATCGGGCTCCCTACTACTCAGAGGAATTTTAACTCCATTTGGGTGACTGTAGACCGTCTGACCAAGTCTGCACACTTCATTCCTGTCCGCATAGATTTCCATCCAACTGACTATGCGGAGTTGTACTTTAATTAGATAGTCTGACTTCATGGGATACCTTGTACTATTGTCTCTGATAGAGGACCATAGTTCACTGCTCGCTTTTGGGAGCACTTACATGGATTATTAGGAACTAAGTTAGTAAGAAGTTCTGCCTATCATCCACAAACCAATGGGCAAACTAAACGAGTGAATCAAATTTTAGAAGATATGCTAAGAGCATGTGTCATCTTAGCTAAGGGTTCATGGGAAAAGTGGTTGCCCCTAGTTGAATTCTCTTACAATAATAGTTATCAAGAGAGTATCAAGATGGCACCATTTGAAGCTTTGTACGGTCGGAAGTGTAGAACTCCGATGAATTGGGTTGAAGCCGGTGAAAGGAGATATTATGGAATTGATTTTGATCAAGAAGCCAAAGAACAAGTTCATACTATCCAAACCCATATGGCCGTAGCTCAAGCTAGGCAGAAAAGTTATGCTGATTGTCATAGGAAACCTATTGAGTTCAGAGTTGGAGACTTCGTTTATCTGAAAGTCTCACGCATGAAGAGTGTCCAACGCTTTTGTGTGAAGCGAAAGCTTGCGCCGAGATATGTCGGTCCATTTGAAATCATTGGACAAAGTGGTAAGGTAGCATACAAGATCCAATTACCTCCTGAGATGAGTGCTATCTTCAATGTCTTTCATGTATCCCAATTGAAGAAATGTCTTCGCATCCCCGAAGAGAGAGTTCCACTAGGGGATATCGAGCTAAAATCGGATTTGACTTTTGAAGAGAAACCAGTCCAAGTAATTGACACTCGGGAGCGAGTGACTCAGAGTCGGGTGGTCAAGTTTTATAAAGTCATGTGGAGTAATTAGGGTAGTGAACGCGATGCAACGTGGGAAAGAGAAGATTATTTGAGGGACAGTTATAAGGAATTCTATCAATAATGGTACGCTTGTCAAATCTTGGGACGAGATTTTTATAAGGGGGGAAGGCTGTAACACCCTAGGTGTTCGGCTTCCACATTTGCACTTGCATTTCATGAACATGAGCATCATGCATCCACTCATGAGCTTATATTGCATGAAACATGTTTTAGAAACATTGCAACATATTGTTATATTTCATGTGTGTTTGTTTTATGAAATGAATAATGTGCAATACTCAAGTGCAACATGTGCAACTCACTTTAGTGAAACATGGTTAGTTAGTACTATGCAACAAAATCATGAAACATGTGAAACATGACTTTGAAACAAAGGTAACATTTCACTTGTTTTTCCTTGTTTCAGTACATGTAATGCTTGATTTTGGTGTGACCAATGTGTGGTGTGGCTAATTATTCTCCTAAGAACCTTAGTTATACTTAGAATGTCATTAGGAAGAATGTTCATGTTGATCATTTTGCCTAATTAGGTTCCTAAGTCATTGTTTGACCATTATGGACCCCTAGAGCTCCTGAGTTTGACTGTTTAAAAAGTGTAGCTTAGCATGTTGGCATGTCTGAGCAACCTAAAACAAAGTTGTAGTAAATTTTATAAGGAACAAACTTTGTTTAGAAGCCAAGTCATGAAAATGAGCAGAACATGTTCAAATAGGGCCCACAAGCCTGAGATCAGTGCTGTTTCAACACTTAGAAATTTTCTAAGTGTTGGAACTGCTTTCTAGTTTCATGAAGATGACTTTGGAACCTTGTAGATGGAAATCCATGGCAAATTAGCTCAAGCTCATGTTGAGTCATTTGGAGTACTCACTTAGCTCTATCACGTAGTCCAACTGGATTAGAATTTGGCCGAGCCGATTTGGAGTTATGTAGCGTTGAAAATCGCCTA
This sequence comes from Miscanthus floridulus, assembly GCF_019320115.1. Lineage (NCBI taxonomy): Eukaryota > Viridiplantae > Streptophyta > Magnoliopsida > Poales > Poaceae > Miscanthus > Miscanthus floridulus. The sequence goes on along the minus strand of NC_089591.1, from coordinate 26,473,775 downwards.
TGAGTCGGTTCACTTGGTAACTAAATCGGATTTTTAGACTTGCTACAGTGACCAACCGATAGTAGAGCCTTGTCGCCGCGTGGATGCCATGCACCCGACTAGCCCTGACCATGCTGCATGCTGGCCAGCGTGAAGAGGAGGACGCCTACTGCCTCGCCTGATGGAGCTGGAGTGCCCGATCTTTCGGTGAGGGGGATGACTTCGATTTGTGGAGGAGGTGACTCTCGCGATCTGACTATGAACGAAGAGGTCATGGCGCCTTAGCAATCGTTGAACCAACTCCAAATGGTTATTGACCTTGCTAGTGGCAAGATCAACCTAAACACGAGGTTCTATTCCTGCAAGCAATCGAAGAACAAGCAAGAACAAGATGAAGGCAAAACCGAATATCAATCGCTCATGAATTGGGGTTCACAATGGCTGTCCATAGGTGGCCGCTGAGCACAACTACAGCACAAGACGTTTGCACAGTGGCTAAACTTATCAAAGAAAACCCAAGCAAAAGAGGGGGTGCAGCCCCTGGCTAAATAGGGGGAGGAGGCGTGAGGAAGGTAGGCGCCCAGCCTGCCCACAAGACAGGGAATAGGCGCCCAAATAGCCACACGCCATCTCCTTGATCCCCTTTCCTAATTTAGGTGGCGCAGCACCTTCCTAGTTATTTCTTGACAAAACTAAAAACACATAGGTGGCCAGCACCTAGACATTATTCTGGGTAGGTTCATCATGAGCATAGATGGTGCATGCACTTAGGAAACTTCTGGTCCTTCATTCTTCAACATCATCACAAAGTTTAATTCACGTGCATGAGCTCGAGTGAGTGGTCCTGGTGGCGCCTGTGCTGGTTCAGTTGGAGTAGCCATTCCCATGTCGGGGTTGATGTCCTCATCATCCTCCCCTTCTTGAATCGAAGTTGTCCTCGATGGCAGCTCCTCATCCTTGCCCGCATATGGTTTCAAATCTACAACATTAAAACTAGAGGAAACACCATATTCTACAGGCAGGTCAAGTATATAAGCATTATCATTAATTTTCTTTAACACCTTGAAGGGACCAGCAGCATGTGGCATCAGCTTAGACCTGCGCAAAGTAGGAAAGCGATCCTTGTGCAAATGCAACCAAACCAAGTCACCAGGTTCAAAAGTAACAAGTTTACGTCCTTTACTACCAATAACCTGATTTTTAGCATTAGTGTGTGCAATGTTCTGCTACGTTTGCTCATGGATGTCCAACATTTGTTTAACATGTGCAACAACATCTACATGTGGGGCGTCCAAAGGATCAAAGGACAGCAAGTCAATTGGCGCCCATGGAATGTAACCATAGACAACCTAAAAAGGGCACATTTTCATGGAGGAATGTGTAGCACGATTGTAAGCAAACTCGACATGGGGCAAGCAATCCTCCCAAAGTTTCAGATTCTTGTCTAACACAACCTAAAGCATGGTACATAAGGTTCTGTTCACAACCTTAGTTTGCCCATCTATTTGTGGGTGACAAGTGGTGCTGAAAAGCAATTTAGTTCCTAGTTTATTCCAAAGAGATCTCCAAAAATGACTTAGGAACTTAGCATCGCGATCTGAGACTATTGTATTTGGAACACCATGTAAAAGAATAATCTCACAAAAGAACAATTCAGCAATGCTGCTAGCATCATCAGTTTTCTGACATGGTATGAAGTGAGCCATTTTAGAGAATCGATCAACAACCACAAAGATACTATCCCTCCCCTTCTTAGTTTGAGGTAAGCCCAAAACAAAATCCATAGAAATATTGAGCCAAGGAGAAGTAGGGACATGTAACGGCATATACAAACTATGGTTGTTCAGGTGTGACTTAGCTTTCTGGCACATGGTGCAGGGTGCAACAAAGCACTCCACGTCGCGGCGCATCTAGGGCCAAAAGAAGTGTGCGGCCAGAATCTCCTGTGTCTTGTAAACGCCAAAGTGTCCCATGAGGCCACCACCATGCGCTTCCTGCAATAGCAAAAGATGAATCGAGCTTGCTGGAATACATAGCTTGTTAGCATGGAACAAGAACCCATCGTTTACATGGGATTTACCCCATGGTTTACCATCCTTGCAATGCATCATGATGTCCTTAAAATCAGGATCATCGGCGTATTGTTCTTTCATAGTTTGTAAGCCAAAAATTTTTAAAGTCTAATTGGGATAGCATGGTGTATCTACGCGACAAAGCATCAGCAATAATGTTGTCTTTCCTGTTCTTGTGTTTGATGATGTAAGGAAAAGACTATGAATTCTACCCACTTAGCATGCTGACGGTTCAGATTGGTTTGGCTACGAATATGTTTTAAAGCCTCATGATCAGAATGAATAATAAACTCGCGAGGCCATAAATAATGTTGCCAAGTTTGTAGAGTGTGAACCAAAGCAAAAAGTTCTTTGTCATAAGTTAAATAATTCAGACTAGCACCACTTAATTTTTCGCTAAAGTAAGCCACTGGTTTTCCCTCTTGAAGCAAAACACCACCCAACCCAATACCACTAGCATCGCATTCAAGTTCAAACATCTTATTGAAATCAGGTAGCTATAGTAAGGGGGCATGTGTCAACTTATCTTTTAGGATGGTGAATGCCTCTTCTTGTGCCGTACCCTAGGAGAAAGGAATGCCCTTCTTGGTGAGCTCATGCAACGGGGCACCAATGCAGCTGAAATCACGCACAAACCATCGGTAGAATCCTGCAAGCCCAAGAAAACTACAAATCTGCGTAACTATCATCGGTGTGGGCTAGCTTTGGATGGCATCAATCTTGCTGCTGTCCACCTCAATGCCCTACGGAGTAACAACATAGCCAAGAAACGACACACGTTGTGTGCAGAAGTTGCACTTTTCCAAGTTACCAAATAAACGGATAGCGCACAAAGCATAAAAAATAGCACGCAAATGTTCCAAATGCTCTTCCATAGACTTGTTGTAAATTAGAATATCATCGAAATAAACAACCACAAACAGTCCTATGAACGGCCTCAAAACTTCATTCATTAAGCACATAAATGTGCTGGGAGCATTAGTCAATCCAAATGGCATAACTAACCATTCATATAAGCCAAATTTTGTTTTAAATGCCATTTTTCATTCATCCCCAAGTTTCATTCTAATCTGGTGGTACCCGCTATGCAAATCGACCTTGGAGAATATAACAGCACCGCTAAACTCATCAAGCATATCATCAAGGTGAGGTATAGGATAGCGATAACGAATTGTGATATTGTTAATTGCACGACAATCTACGCACATGCGCTAGGTACCATCCTTCTTTGGAACAAGTAAAACAGGAATAGAGCAAGGGCTAAGAGACTCATGAATGTAGCCCTTATCAAGTAACGCTTGGACTTGGCGCTGAATCTCCTTTGTTTCAGCGGGATTGGTATGGTACATGGCATAGTTGGGAAGCTGGGCGCCTAGGATGAGGTTGATTTGGTGCTCAATGTCATGAATGGGAGGAAGACCTGGTGGTAACTCCTTCGGAAACACATCGGCATAGTCCTACAAAAGCTTAGTAACAGCAGGGGGTATGTCCAAAGATGGCGCATCATCTAGTGAAAATAGCACATGAGAGCATACAAGCGCATAGCATGGCAGATTATCATCACGTACTTCATCGAAATCAGATTTAGTGGCTAGCAAAATAGGAGCTTTCAGTTTAATCTCTTTTTGTATGTGCGGTTGCTGCTGGTGTTATTTAGCTCTAGCGATGTCATCTTTTACAATCTATTCAGGGGTCATTGGATGAAGAATTATTTTCTTGCCCATAAACATCAAAGAGTAATGGTTTGTGCGACCATGATGTAAGCTATCCGTATCATATTACCAAGGCCTACCGAGCAGCAACGAACAGGCTTCCATGGGAACAACATCGCAATCGGCATAATCATGATAGGACCCCATAGAGAAATGAACACATACCGAGCATGTTACCTTGAGTTTGCCGCCCTAGTTTAGCCATTGAATATGGTAGGGTTGTGGGTGTGGATGCATTTAGAGAAACAACTTCTCCACCAGATCCATGCTTGCCAAGTTGTTGCAGCTGCCGCCGTCAATAATGATGCGAACAGATCATTCTTGCACAATGCCTTTGGTGTGGAACAAGGTGTGGCGCTGGTTCTACTCTGGTTGTGCAACCTGCGTGCTGAGAACACGCTGCACAACAAGACTCTCATACTTGTCGGCGTCAGTGGTAGCCACATGTTCTTCTTTGGTTCCTACAACGTCAGTGGCAAGCATAGCATATATGGTTTCTTCAGAATCACTAGCTGAAGAATACTCACCATTGTCACATATAATCAACGTGCGCTTGTTGGGGCAGTCCCATATCATGTGACCAAAACCTTTGCAGCGATCGCATTGAATATCCTTGGTGCATCCAGAGGAAGAGGTGCCCTTTGTTGCTTGATGTGGCGCTGGAGTTTTTGCTACTGCCTTGTCACTCGGAGTGCCGCTAGGTGGAGATGGCGCTGCTAGGTGTGACATGGCCACAGGCTTAGGGGCTGAGTGAAATGACGTGGTGCAACCTAGAAAAGAGTTAGCATGTGTCCTCGCATGTCGTCCCTGCACTTCACGTTCCGCTTTGCAAGCAAGATGGAACAAACGAGTAATATTATTGTACTCCTTATAATCAAGCACATCCTGAATTTCATGGTTTAAACCACCCAAAAAGCATGCCATAGCAGCATCATTGTTCTGAACTAAACCACAATGAAGCATACTAGTTTGCAGCTCCTGATAGTACTCTTCAATAGAGTTTGTACCTTGCCTTAAATGCTGTAGTTTATTAAGCATATCACTAGCATAATATGAGGGAACAAATCTATGGTGCATGAGAACTTTTAAAGCATCCCAAGTGGTAGGAATTTCAGTGGGATGTTTGCTGCCATGTTCGCGCCACCAAATAGAAGCAAAATGGGTAAACTCACTAGTAGCATCTCTAACTTGATGTTGTGTAGGAAAAGCATGACATGCAAATTTTTGATCGACAGCAAGTTCCCACTCAGGGTAAGCATCAGGATCATATTTACCATTGAATTTAGGTATAGTGAGTTTAATCTTAGAGAAAGAATCATCCTGGTTACATACCACATGATAAGGTCCTCGCCGGCGACGACGATCCTGAGCGTCATGCTCGGTGTTGCCACCATAATCAGTGTCACCCTGTACCTCACCAAGCTGCTAGGACAACTCCTCAAGCTATGTCATGATGGTGTCGAGGCTGGTGTTGGTGGTGGCTTGGGCGGTTTTTAATTCCTGGAGCGCCGAACTGGCTTCAATTTGTGCTGTTTCAAGCTGACCAAGGCGCTCGTTGGTGACATGAATGTCTTCAATGAGGCCATCAACTTGCAGGCGCATTTGTTGCTCAAAATGTTGTATGATGCGCTTGGTACGAGGGGACTGTGGCATGGCGATCGCATCATCTTGATCCCCCGAGGATCCTACCATTGTTAGTGCAAAGAACAAGAGAACAAGGAACAAAATAGTATGTCCTACAACTAGTGGAATGGGTTGCTGAATAGGGCGCTCAAACTAAAACCGTTATCAAGTTCTTACCTGTTATTACCAAGCCAGCAGGGGTGACCTACAACTAGTGGTGCAACCAATGAAGCTTGGATAGAGCGATTGCCAGAGGACACAACCTGCACGCTGTAGGGATTTGTGGAGCTATAGGAAAGCTTTACTTTGGAGCAAGGATTAGCACAATCAATCAGCAAATGCAAAGTTCAATAAGAGTGCAAACACGTAGCAAACGCTGCTGGAATCAAGTGAAACCGAACAGAATAGAGGCAAAGGAGGCGCGCAAAGGTGGAGAGGGCGCACCAAATACCTGAACTAGGAAGGGGCGCACAAGCAAGGATGTTGCTACTTTCCAAAATCGAAGAGCCTAAATTAGAAAGCTGGGGCGCACCAAATATGGAGGTTCTGCTTGCTAAAAACAAAGATGCTAGATGAAGATATGGGGCGCACCAAATCGATTGCACTTCTTTCACTTTCCTTTTTTTTTTGATTCTCCACCGTGCCTTTTCTTCTGTACTTTTTTTGTGTTTTTTTTGATAACCAGATCAGGCGCCCCAAAATTTCCAAGCAGAAATGATCAAAACTTGCCAAAATGAAACAAGCAGGGGGGCGCACAAGATATGCTTTCCAAAATGAACCAAGCACAAATGGCATGAAACCAACAGCAGCAATTAACTTCCAAGACAAGGAGGGGGGACGCACCAAATTTGGTGGGATGGTTCTAATCTGGGCGGAACAGGGGGAGGGAAGAACATGGTATGGATGAACAAAAGAAGAATGGTGGTGAACAGTGGAGACACGAAGCGACCAGCAACAAGTGACGCAAATGCACGCAAATTCAACAACACAAGATTACTGAATGAAAGTGCAAGGCCAAATGGTTCGGGGACAAAGTTCTAACCTGATTTTTTTGTAGCTTTTCTGGTGGACGATAGGACGATGAACAACTCTCAAACTAAAGGGATAAAACTTGATAAAACTCACCAATCAACCTATAATCTGATACCACTTGATGGAGCTAGAGTGCCTGATCTTTCGGTGAGAGGGATAACTTCGATTTGTGGAGGAGGAGACTCTCGCGATCTAACTACGAACGAATAGGTTGTGGCACCTTAGCAATTGCTGAACCAACTCCAAATGGTTATTGACCTTGCTGGTGGCAAGATCAACCTAAACACGAGGTTCTATTCCTGCAAGCAATCGAAGAACAAGTAAGAACAAGATGAAGGCAAAACTGAATATCAATCGCTCATGAATTGGGGTTCACAATGGCTGTCCACAGGTGGCCGCTGAGCACAACTATAGCACAGGATGTTTGCACAATTGCTAAACTTATCAAAGAAAACCCAAGCAAAAGAGGGGGCGCAGCCCCTGGCTAAATAGGGGGAGGAGGCATGAGGAAGGTAGGCGCCTAGCCTGCCCACAAAGCAGGGAATAGGCGCCCGAACAGCCACACACCATCTCCTTGATCCCCTTTCCTGATTTAGGTGGTGCAGCACCTTCCTAGTTATTTCTTGACAAAACTAAAAACACATAGGTGGCTAGCACCTAGACATTATTCTGGGCAGGTTCATCATGAGCATAGATGGCGCATGCACTTAGGAAACTTCTGGTCCTTCATTCATAAAAATCATCATGAAGTTTAATTCACATGCACAAGCTCAAGTGAGGGGTCCTGGTGGTGCCTATACTGGTTTAGTTGGAGTAGCCATTCCCATGTTGGGGTTGATGTCCTCATCATCTCTGCTCGCCTGCACGTGCTCTGCCTCCCACTCGCTCTCTCTCGCAACGCCGCTGCTCGCCATTGCCGACGCCGCTCGCTTTGCCACCGCAACTCGCCTTCGAAGCCATGCTGTTGCCCAATCCGTCTCGACCGTCACCACATCTTCATCCACTCCACTCCTAGACCTCTCGCTCTACTCCCTTGAACCGTTGGTAAGGCACATTTCAATTTCCGCCGTCGGAGACTTCACCGGAGCACACCGTGCTTGCAGTTCACGTGGCCATGGCACTCCACCACACCACGTGCTGCCTCTTCCTCCGGTCCAGCACCGCGCTAGCTTGCTAATGCTCTGGTAGGAATAGCTCTAGATGCTACCGAGTGTGTGCCTGGGAATGCCCCGGTGCACCTCACCATGTCTGCCATTGCCGCGAGCACAAGCTCGTCGTGGCCGGCCACCTTGAACCTTTCCTACCTCTTCTAGCATGTGCATGAGGACCCTTATGAGCCATAGTATCTACCTCGAAGACATAGTCCTTAGATTCGTCGCCATTGAGCCAGAACAGCCATGCCACCATGATGCTCGGGGCACCACCGTGTGACCGTGCGTGCGGCCAAGATCACCGGCGCTACCCTAGCCACCCTTACCTTAGGTTATCTCTGCACTAGGTCTCTAGGTAACTCTAGTGTCTTTCGCTGGGTGATACCATGGCCAGAGTTGGCCGGTGTGCCATCAAGCGTCTGTGCTGTCCGCCATGGCCGCCGCTGTCCATGCTCCAAGGGGCCATTCGCCATGCTCCGTACATCCCTCAACACGGTTGAGCTCAGAGATGGCGACGGTGGTGATGCAACTGCCTGAGCCCTCTGCGCCAATGAGGAAAAGCTCGCTGGAGCACTGCGGCAGTCCCTCCCCTATTTCCGTCTCACTGCCATGCGGGCCCTGCTGACGTCTGCTGACGTGTGGACACCGCATGATAGTGACTGTGTATTCAAAGGCTAGCTCAATTATTCTAGAATTGATTGGTGTTTTGTAAAAATTGTATCTCTAGTTTTATAAATCCAAATTTGGTGGTTCCAATTTTGTTAGGATCATAGTGAAGTCTAGTATTTAGGAAAAATATGACATGAACATTTGTAGTGGAATTTTTGGAGGAATTAAATAGGAACTTGAAATGTGTTTTTAATTGCATGCAAAATTGTTTAAATTATATCTTGAGTTCCTGTGCTCCACAAATTATGAAATTTTGTTGGTAAGCTATTCTTGCTTAGTAGAAGCTCTGGTAAAAATTTGAGAATTATTGCATGTATGGTGTTTGAGTTATAGATTTTCCTTTTATCATTAAATGATCCTTAGGTGAATTTTAGTAATTTATCTATGAATCCAATGACCATGAAATTTATTGGAGGATATCCTAGTACCTTAAGGACGCTAGGAAAAATATGAAATCTATTGCTTGACACTTTTCACTAGGGTTTCCTAATTATGTCATTTTAAGCCATTATGTCTTATCACTTTTGTGTAGGATGTTATACTTGCTCAAATGATGTAAAATTTTTATAGTGGTCTACTTGGAGCATGTAGTACCTACTGTAATGTTTGTAGATTAAATGGTGTAGTTCTCCTATATGTTTGTCATTTCTCTTAATTAATTAAATAAATTAAGAAAGGCATTAAAAGAAATGAATTGATGGTGAACACCTTACTTTCTGGTGTTCTTGTGACATGTGTGATGAGTGAGTAAAGTTAGTTTTGTCCAAATTATATGTTTGCAACATAAGTTAATAATTATTTTTCTGCATTGTGTCTTTCGGGATAGTTCTGGGAACTTTACAAAGTTCCTCATGATAATTTGGTTTGCTAGGAATGTGGTGAATACAAAAGTTGTAGATAACTTATGTATCTAGCTCCTGTCAAAATTTGGTGGCATTTGGCCTAGTAGTTTAGGAGCTACAGCTGTTCAAAGTTAGATCCCAGAGTTGCTTGTTCTCTGTCTTGTTTGGATCTGATCATGTAATTCTATAAATTCGACCTGGTAAAGGTTGGAATCATGTCTTGAGATCTAAAAATGAATTGTAGGTAATTTCATAAGCTTTCCAAATTGTCTTGTTGTATGTCATTTGGAATTGTAGATCTTTGGTTATGGTCAGTTTACCATACCAATGTATAGTCTCTGTTTCGCTGAAATATAAATGGTTGTGTGCATGCTTTGTTGCAATGTTCTTGTTGATTGTTTAGGTGCTAGCCTAACTTGAGAACATGCTTAGGTGCAGGTGCTAGGTCCTTAACTGAAGATGAGCAATTGTACATTAGATTGTATAAACTTGGTAAGTAAAGTGATTTGAATAGAGCCTAAGTCAGAAAATGCGGACTGCCGTAAGCATGTGCATTCCCCGAGCATCCCTAACTTCGTTCATGTGCATCCATGATATTTATCTTGTGATTCATGCAATAGGTGTGCCAGAGGGAGTGACACTGCTGGAGTTTGAGGGAGCAAGCCAGGAGGAGCCCGAGGTGCAGGAAATCAATGAAGCAGCCGCCGAGGAGGAGTTGCCCGAGTGCTCTGACCACCAACCTTCCTCTTTCCTGAAAGGCAAGCCCCGAAGCATATTAAGTCTCACATGTTTTTACAAATATCTTGAGTATCTTTTATTTGTTGATGATGCATTAAGTATAGGAATTGGTTGGAACCAATTGTTGCATTATATATTCATCCTTGTCTAGATATTGCACTGCAATCCTATTTAAGTTTAGGAACGGGTTAAAAGCTTAGCCATGCTTAGCACGGTAGAAGTCAGGTGATTTCCTGTCACCTACGAGCTTTAGGATGAGGTGGATCACGGTTGGCTATATTTGCTATCGTGGAAAAGAACCATGTTAATAATGAATTAAGACCGGGCAGAGTCTTGTGTAGGTTTAGACATAGTGACTCCATTTGTGTCGGTTAAGGACCGATACACTGTACGTCCTTATGTCATGTTGAACGCAGCCTAACACTTAGCTGGCTGGATAAGTTGTTCCGACCACGAAGCCTAGTAGCTCGATTCAGGCCGGGGACACAAGTAGGGGTCCACAATCTAGATGGAAGTAAGGATGTACGGGGAGCCATTGGCGTAAGCCCAAGAGCGGGTTAAGTCACCGAGCACTCATGGCAGAGTGGTTCTCTGATTTTGCGGCACTGTTTAGACTCGCGACTCCTGAATTGTACCAACGGTGACTTGTTTGCGACCCTGACGGGGGAAGCAAGGTTTGTGTTAGGAATACCCCTCCAGCTGGATAGGAATCAATTCGAATCGCAGTCTCTCCCGGATAGTGAGAACTTGACTGAGCAGCGGCAACGTAGATTCAATTAATTTAATGATATGGTTAAATGGAAGATGATGATAATGTTGCCACGATTCATACCTGATATGGTTATTAATGTTTGCATCTTAATCAAATAATTGCTTAGTACAGGTGCTAATATAGATGACAGGTTAATGGCTAAAAGTCACTGCTAGTTCAGGTCAAGAGTGGATCATTATTACTTATGCTTTTCCGCAAAAAGAAAGTGTCAGCCAGATCCACTAAATTAAGTTATGCATGATCCTTGGTGTGATTTGTTTTTGTTTCCGATGGGTAAGTCTAGCTGTAATAGGAACGGGGATCCCGATCTTCCATCAGGTTCAAGATAAAAAACGATTTGTTTGGAGAGCGACACACCGATCCGGCTTTAGATCACAAAGACCCAAACCCTACAACCTTAGCACCACGTCTCCTCTGGTTATCAACCGTGTCACAATCCGGTTGACCTTGCCAAGAAGGCTAATTCTTGCTGCAAATCGAAGAACACAAGCAAGAACAAGATAAACCGCAACTCAATTGAAGTGACAATTGCAGATGAATGATTAAGCACTCGAAGTTGGGGTCTTGCAAATCGATAACGGCGACTGTTCAATGACAGATTGATCTAAAACAAACCCAAAACCTAATGTAGGTGGTGGCTATTGATTATATAGCCTAAGGGACGTCCAAGGATCCCTCTTCACGTCCTAAAGGTGTCCCAACACGTTACAAGGCCCAACGGCCCAAAAGAACGACAACGCAGCACCATGACAGATTCTGGATGTCAAATTATTTCGACGATTCCCATTGAGTCTGATAGAATTTTGATGTAGGACCACTTCCATTGGTTTCCTTATGAAATTATCTTTCCATCCATATGTGGATCATCAAAAACGGAGTTCGGATGCGTCCGAGGCGTCCATTTATTGTAGACTGATCCTAACGGCCAAGGCAGACTCGAACTCGGATTGGACTGGGCCTCTGGCTTGGCTTGGACATCCTTTCTAGCCTCCTAGGGTGGTGGCCAAGGAGGAGGACATCCAAGGCCATCTCTTAGTCATTCTCCATCTTCTTGGGGCGTGCTCCAACTTGGGCCTGGGTCCCAAAGATGTCTAACAAGCCCATGACGACAATGTAGCTCCTGCTAGAAATAGCGACAGAATATATTGGTGATTTGGAGGCCTTGCCGATGTGATATTGAGATGGAACCAGATCTATTTGAAAGCTTATCAAACAAGCTTTCCATCAAGTGCTCATTGACCTCGATCGCACTCCGGATGGATGAGTTATGGCCTTCCCAATGAGGCACTATCGGGCTACCGACGAACCAAAAGTTCAACTTTGATGAACTTCCATCATGAAACACATTTGAATCTACAATCAAATAGTGACATGTACATGTGGAACCAAGTGAATTATAACCAAAGCCACTATGCAAATGTAGGAATGAGCGCACCTTATAATCATTGTTCATATCTAAAGGTGCCATGTCCTCATCATCCTCTCCTTCTTGACAACAAACCGTCCTCGGTTTGAGCTTAGCTGGTGGACAAGTTGTCGGTAGTAGCCAACATTGCTCCCCTTCTTGAAATTTAACCTGTTGCCTTATTACAAAACATGGGGATTTCGACATGACAACATTATCGCTATTAGTGCCCTCTAGTTGATCATATTTTTGCACAATGAAAGGAGATTTCAGAGTTAAACAAATATAGACACGATGCACCATATACTCTCCTTTACAATTATATTTGCTAATAAAGTGATATGTACATCTAGATAACCATGGCAATCCTGCACAATTAAGTTTCTCTTCTAAACTACTAAGAGCATATAAAGTATCAAACTCAATATAACCCAAAGTATTTGAAGAATACAATAATTTCTTTTCTTTTTTTCGGTAGCAATGGGAAGCAAACGTTTATGTTCAGCATAAGTAATTGGTTCCAAAACAAGGAAAACTGAAGCATCATCAACTAATTCATCTTTATCACAAGGAACATCAAGCAAATTATCATGGGACAAAGATAAATCAAGAGAGGGTTCCACTAACAATTGCTCTATGATAGCATGGTTTGTGGAAAAATTTAGTACATTAAGACAATTTTCACCTTCCGTGAGTGTAGCACCATGGGCATTACCTGTGTTCTCAGCAGGAGTAATAGGTGCATTGTGAAGTGATGGTTCTGAATTTGCATATGAGGTTGTGAGCTCCTCATTTTCTTCCATGTCATCCTCTCGCTTATGGATATTATCCTGCAGAAGGTTAGTCATAGCAAGAGGAATAACAATAGATTCTTCCACCAAATGGTGCACCTCATCATATGAAATCAAAACAGGAGGTGGATTAACAAAGGTTTCTCGCATAAGAAGTTTCATATCATTCCAAGTTTGAGGTTTATCAGAAGGATCTAAAGACTCCCACCAAGATAAAGCAGAATGTCGCAAAACACTAGCCGCATTTTTTACCTTCCTCCTTGGACACATAAAGCGAGTAGCAAATATATTGTCGATGGCAATTTCCCACTCCATGTACTCATCAGCACCTATACCATCATAAGTCGGTGGATACGAACAACTTGTCATTGTTAGAAGACAGCAAAAGACAATACAAAATATTATCCCTATCAAATGACTACGTGGTTGTAGTGGTGTCACTTTTGACAGCAAGTGGAAGCATCTTACCAAGCTCTTACAAAGTTCTTACCAATGCAAGCAGTGGGCGGTACAACCAGCGGCTGGTTCGTGATACCTATGAGGTAGTGGTACCGAGATTGCAAGGACCTTTTTTCTGTACTGATCTGAAGTATATATGTGGAGCTTGGGAGGCACGAAAAAAAAAACAAATATATATATGTGGCACACAAGTCAGTGACAGACAACAATATTGAATAAATGTCCTGAGCACTTGTCCTAGTTGCTGGCCTATACGTGTTCCTATCACCAGTTGTGATAAACAAGAGGGGAAACAAGGATGAAAGAAAACAAGTATTAAAGGTAGCAATGGATATGAACAAGGCAAAAGGTACCACAAACAATAGAGCTATTGAGTGTTCCTTATGTGCTCCTTTTCGATATCTTCTATTCTCTTTTACTATTTTTTTTCTTTTATTTTTTTTGTCCAATCTTTTTTTCTTGCTTTTGCTCTTTTGATATTTTTTTTTCAGCAAGGAGCACACAAGAATAAACTACAAAAAAATTTGAGCTCAATTGAATAAAAGATGTGGCCTATAGTAAATTAGGACTATGCTCTAAAAAGCATACCAAAACTTGGGGGCCCAGAAACTCAATTTTCCTAATCGAATTTCGCAAATCTAATTTTTGCGAACCCAGCTTTGCTGGGATAAAATAGATCTAAAATTTTCTAGCGTTCTCTGTAGATATAAAATTTTCCCCGTTTCGAATTCGGATGCAAAAGTTATGACTGTTTTAAGGAAGCTGCTCGAATAAGGGTTTTAGTGGACACAAGATGCAAACCGATGGTGATACGGAATAGCGGCGGGTGGAGGGATCAACACAAACTAGAAAAGAACACAATCTAAACCAGCAACAAGACTTTGACCTAGGACACAAACTCAACAACGGACTCTGAAACTGAAATATGCAAAGGCTATGGCGCGGAAGGTTCTAGGACAGGAAATAAAAGTATGGCACTGGACTATGGGACGAATGCGAAACTCTCAAACTAGGGGATAAAAGTGAACCTGACGGTATACCTTAGCTCTGATTACCACTTAATGGGAACGGAGATCCTGATCTTTCGTCAGGTTTAAGATAAACAACTATTTGTTCGGAGAGCGACACACCGATCCGGCTTCAGATCACAAAGACCCAAACCCTGCAACCTTAGCACCACGTCTCCTCTAGTTATCAACCGTGTCACAATCTGGTTGACCTTGCCAAGAAGGCTAATCCCTGCTACGAATCGAAGAACACAAGCAAGAACAAGATAAAACGCAACTCAATTGAAGTGACAATTGTAGATGAATGATTAAGCACTCGAAGTTGGGGTCTTGCAAACCGATAATGGCGACTGTTCAATGATAGATTGATCTAAAACAAACCCAAAACCTAATGTAGGTGGTGGCTACTGATTATATAGCCTAAGGGACGTCCAAGGATCCCTCTTCATGTCCTAAAGGTGTCCCAACACGTTACAAGGCCCAACGGCCCAAAAGAACGACGATGCAGCACCATGATAGATTCTGGACATCAAATTATTTTGACGATTCCCATTGATTCGATGGAATTTTGATGTGGGACCACTTCCATTAGTTTCCTTATGAAATTATCTTTCCATCCATATGTGGATCATAAAAACTGGAGTTCGGATGCGTCCTGGGCGTCCATTTTATTGCAGACTGGTCCTGACGGCCGAGGCAGACTCGAACTCGGATTGGACTGGGCCTCTGGCTTGGCTTGGACGTCCTTGTAGGCCTCCTAAGGTGGTGGCCAAGGAGGAGGACG
The DNA here is from genome assembly GCF_019320115.1 of Miscanthus floridulus. Taxonomy (NCBI): domain Eukaryota; kingdom Viridiplantae; phylum Streptophyta; class Magnoliopsida; order Poales; family Poaceae; genus Miscanthus; species Miscanthus floridulus. Next base: position 26,458,739 of record NC_089591.1, on the reverse strand, counting down.
TCCAAGGCCATCTCTTAGGCATTCTCCATCTTCTTGGGGTGTGCTCCAAATTGGGCCTGGGTCCCAAAATGTCTAACAAGCCCATGACGATAGTGTAGCTCCCGCCAAAAATAGCGATAGAATATATTGGTGATTTAGAGGCCTTGCCGACATGATATTGAGAAGGAACCAGATCTATTTGAAAGCTTATCAAACAAGCTTTCCATCAAGTGCTCATTGACCTCAATCGCACTCCGGATGGATGAGTTATGGCCTTCCCAATGAGGCACTGTTGGGCTGCCGACGAACCGAAAGTTCAACTTTGATGAACTTCCATTATGAAACACATTTGAACCTACAATCAAATAGTGACATGTACATGTGGAACCAAGTGAATTATAACCAAAGCCACTATGCAATGTAGGAATGAGCGCACCATGTAATCATTGTTCATATCCAAAGGTGCCATGTCCTCATCAAGCTGAGTACATTCTCGTACTCAGGGTTTATTCCCTCTTGTTGCAGATGACCTTCTATATCAGGGCTTCTATAAGTATTGTCTCCACCCAGCGGATGATGAAGACTAGATCATGGGCATGATTGTTGTTTCTCTTATCTGAATGCTTTTGTAGGTTGTGATCAGCAAACCAGTATTTGTATTTGAACTCGGGTGTGTAAGTTAAACTATTTGCTTCCGCATACTTTACGAGACCTGTTTGTAATAACAATAACTCTGAGGTGTTGTATCCTATTTGCAAACCATCTATGAAATGTTTGTAACATACGATATGTTATGTTGAATTACTATGATCTTGGTTGTACCGCAAGTTGGTTTGAAATCCTTCGAGGGTTTCAGTTGACTACCGGGTTTATATGGGCTCAAGTGCGAGAATTTGATCGTTTCGGCGATTGTTTTTGTACTTGTGCTCTTATAAATTGGTCAGTTCTGTGACATGTGTAATGTCTTCAAAGGGTTCATGGGAGAAATGGCTACCTTTGGCTAAGTTCTACAACAATAGCTATCAGGAAAGCATCAAGATGGCCCCTTTTGAAGCTGTATATGGCCGTAAATGTAGAACTCCTCTGAATTGGGTTGAACTAGGTGAAAGAAGGTATTATGGTATTAACTTTGTCAAAGAAACCGAAGAGCAGTTTGGATCATTCAGCAAAATATAGAAGCTACTCAATCAAGATAGAAGAGTTATGTGACAAGAGAAGGAGTCCTCTTGTATTTGAAGTTGGTAATTATGTGTACTTTAAAGTATCACCAATGAAAAGGAACAACAATTTGGTCTGTGAAACAAAAGCTGGTGCCCCGATATGTGGACCCATACAAAATTATTGAGCAATGTGGACCAGTAGCTTATAGACTTCAACTACCACCAGAGATGAGCGCCATCTTCAATGTTTTCCACGTCTCTCAATTGAAGAAATGTCTTCGTGTACCTGAAGAAGCATTTGAACCCACTAGGGTCAAGATCTAGTCCAATTTGACGTATGAAGAAAAACCTATCCAGGTGCTAGAAGATATGGAGAGAGTGACTAGAAGTAAGGTGGTTAAGTTCTATAAAGTGGTGTGGAACAACCATAGTGAGCAAGATGCAACATGGGAAAGGGACGATTTTCTGCGTGACGCCTACCCCACTTTCTACAAGGATTGGTAGGCCTTTCCAATCTTAGGATGAGATTTCTATAAGGGGGAGGGGCTGTAACACCCTAGTGTTAAGTATGCATTTGGCATTCGCATTGCACAAGCACAAGCATCATTGATCATTCATAAGCATGAGCATCTCAAATTTTATCTCTATGATTGCTTATATCACATGTGTTCATCACTAAATGCTTTACATATGCTAGGGTTTACATGTGACCATTGTATAAAATGTTGTGGGACCTTAGGGGTACCTTAAACATGTTTATAATGTCACATGGAATAACTTTGGTATTCATGACTTGGAACAATTTGGCCTCTAAGTCATGGTTATAGTGTAACCATTTTCAAGTTGTATGTTTGACCTAAGTTGAACTTTACACTAGATTGCTTGCATGGCTATGCACCCTTAAGAAAAGTTGTAGTACTTGACTAGGGTAACAACTTTTATTTTTGGGTCATGACCTAATTAGGTGCATAGCATGCACAAAAATAGCTCTCAAGTAGCAATAGAATTATTTTTTTGACTTCGAAAATTTTTCTAAGTCTGGGATCGCATTACAGTTTCAAGTGCTGCACTTTGGGATGATATAGTGTGACCAATGTGTGGTGTGGCTAATTATTCTCCTAAGAACCTTAGTTATACTTAGAATGTCATTAGGAACAATGTTCATGTTGATCATTTTGCCTAATTAGGTTCCCGAGTCCTGGTTTGACCATTATGGACCCCTAGAGCTCCTGAGTTTGACTATTTAAAAAGTGTAGTTTAGAGTCTTGGCATGTTTGAGCAACCTAAAGTAAAGTTGTAGTAAATTTTATAAGGAACAAACTTTGTTTAGAAGCCAAGTCATGAAAATGAGCAGAACATGTTCAAATAGGGCCCACAAGCCTGAGATCAATGCTGTTTCAACACTTAGAAATTTTCTAAGTGTTGGAACTGCTTTCTAGTTTCATGAAGACGACTTTGGAACCTTGTAGATGGAAATCCATGGCAAATTAGCTCAAGCTCATGTTGAGTCATTTGGAGTACTCACTTAGCTCTATCACGTAGTCCAATTGGATTAGAATTTGGCTGAGCCGATTAGGAGTTATGTAGCGTTGAAATCGCCTGTGAGTCGGTTCACTTGGTAACTGAATAGGATTTTCAGCCTTGCTACAGTGACCGACCGGCAGCAGAGCCTTGCCGCCGCATGGACGCCACATGCCTGGCTAGGCCCTAACCGTGCTATGCGCTGGCCGGCGTGAAGAGGAGGACGCCTGCTGCCTCTCCACTCGCCCGCACGCGCTCTGCCTCCCACTCGCTCTCTCTCGCAACACCGCTGCTCGCCATTGCCGACGCCGCTCGCTTTGCCACCGCAACTCACCTTTGATGCCATGCTATTGGCCAATCCATCTCAGGCCATCACCACATCTTCATCCACTCCACCTCCAAGACCTCTCGCTCTACTCCCTTGAATCGTTGGTAAGGCACATTTTGATTTCTGCCATCGGAGACTTCACCGGAGCACGCCGTGCTTGCGGTTCATGTGGCCATGGCACTCCACCACACCACACTGCTGCCTCTTCCTCCAGTCCGGCACTATGCTAGCTTGCTGATGCTCTAGGTAGGAATAGCTCTAGACGCTATCGAGCATGTGCCTAGGAATGCCCCGGTGCACCTCACCGTGTCCGCCATGGCCACGAGCACGAGCTCATCGTGGCCAGCCGCCTTGAACCTTTCCTACCTCTTTTAGCATGCGCATGAGGACCCTTATGAGCCATAGTATCTACCTCAAAGACGTAGTCCTCAGATTCATCGCTGTTGAGCTGGAACAGCCATGCCGCTGTGATGCTCGAGGCGCTGCCGTGTGAACGTGCGTGCGGCCAAGCTCACCGACGCTACCCTAGCCGCCCTTACCTTAGGTTATCTCTATGCTAGGTCTCTAGGTAACTCTCGCATCTTTCGCTAGGTGATACCATGGCCGGAGTTGGCCAGCATGCTGTCAGGCGTCTGTGCTGTCCGTGTGGCCTTCACCGTCCATGCTCCGAGGGGCCATTCGCCGTGCTCCATACATCCCTCAAAGCGGTTGAGCTCAGGAGATGGCGACGGTGGTGACGCAACCGCCTGAGCCCTCCGCGCCAGTGAGGAAAAGCTCGCCAGAGCACCACTGGCAGTCCCTCCCCTGTTTTTGTCTCACTGCCATGCGGGCCCTGCTGACGTGTGGACCCCGCGTGACAGTGACTGTGTATTCAAAGGCTAGCTCAATTATTCCAGAATTGATTGGTGTTTTGTAAAAATTGTATCTCCAGTTTTATAAATCCAAATTTGGTGGTTCTAATTTTGTTAGGATCATAGTGAAGTCTAGTATTTAGGAAAAATATGACATGAACTACTTGTAGTGGAATTTTTGGAGGAATTAAATAGGAACTTGAAATGTGTTTTTAATTGCATGCAAACTTGTTTAAATTATATCTTGAGTTCCTTTGCTCCAAAAATTATGAAATTTTGTTGGTAAGCTATTGTTTCTTAGTAGAAGCTCTGGTAAAAATTTGAGAATCATTGCGTGTATGGTTTTTGAGTTATAGATTTTCCTTTTATCATTAAATGATCCTTAGGTGAATTTTAGTAATTTATCTATGAATCCAATGACCATGAAATTTATTGGAGGATATCCTAGTACCTTAAGGATGCTAGGAAAAATATGAAATCTGTTGTTTGACACTTTTCACTAGGGTTTCCTAATTATGTCATTTTAAGCCATTATGTCTTATCATTTTTGTGTAGGATGTTATACTTGCTCAAATGATGTGAAATTGTTATAGTGGTATACTTGGAGCATGTAGTACCTACTAAAATTGTGGTAGATTAAATGGTGTAGTTCTCCTATATGTTTGTCATTTCTCTTAATTAATTAAATAAATTAAGAAAGGCATTAAAAGAAATGAATTGATGGTGAACACCTTACTTTCTGGTGTTCTTGTGACATGTGTAATGAGTGAGTAAAGTTAGTTTTGTCCAAATTATATGTTTGCAACATAAGTTAATAATTATTTTTCTGCATTGTGTCTTTCGGGACAGTTCTGGGGACTTTACAAAGTTCCCCATGATAATTTGGTTTGCTGGGAATGTAGTGAATATAAAAGTTGTAGATAACTTATGTATCTAGCTCCTGTCCAAAATTTGGTGGCATTTGGCCTAGTAGTTTAGGAGCTACAGCTGTTTAAAGTTAGATCCTAGAGTTGCTTTTTCTCTATCTTGTTTGGAACCTGATCATGTAATTCTGTAAATTCGACCTGGTAAAGGTTGGAATCATGCCTTGAGGTCTAAAAATGAATTGTAGGTAATTTCATAAGCTTTCCAAATTGTCTTGTTGTATGTCGTTTGGAATTGTAGATCTTCAGTTATGGTCAGTTTACCGTACTAGCTGTATAGTCTCTGTTTCGCTGAAATATAAATGGTTGTGTGCATGCTTTGTTGCAATGTTCTTATTGATTGTTTAGGTGCTAGCCTAACTTGAGAACATGCTTAGGTGCAGATGCTAGGTCCTTAACTGAAGATGAGCAATTGTACATTAGATTGTATAAACTTGGTAAGTAAAGTGATTTGAATAGAGCCTAAGTCGGAAAATGTGGACTGTCGTAATCATGTGCATTCCCCGAGCATCCCTAACTTCGTTCATGTGCATCCATGATATTTATATTGTGCATTCATACAATAGGTGTGCCAGAGGGGAGTGACACTGCTGAAGTTCAAGGGAGCGAGCCAGGAGGAGGAGCCCGAGGTGCAGGAAATCGATGAAGCAGCCGCCGAGGAGGAGTTGCCCGAGTGCCCTGACCACCAACCTTCCTCTTTCCTGAAAGGCAAGCCCCGGAGCATATTAAGTCTCCCATGTTTTTACAAATATCTTGAGTATCTTTTATTCGTTGATGATGCATTAAGTATAGGAATTCGTTGGAACCAATTGTTGCATTATATATCCATCCTTGTCCAGATATCGCACTAGAATCCTATTTAAGTTCAGGAACAGGGTTAAAAGCTTAGCCATGCTTGGCGCGGTAGAAGTCAGGTGATTTCCTATCACCTGCAAGCTTTAGGATGAGGTGGATTATGGTTGGCTATATTTGCTATCGTGCAAAAGAACCATGTTAATAATGAATTAAGATCGGCCGGAGTCTTGTGTAGGTTTGGACATAGTGACTCCGTCTGTGTCGGTTAAGGACCGATATGTTGTACGTCCTTATGTCATGTTGAACGCAGCCTAACACTTAGCTGGTCGGATAAGTCGTTCTGACCACGCAGCCTAGTAGCTTGATCTAGGCCAAGGATGTGAGCAGGGTTCCACAATCTAGATGGAAGTAAGGATGTGCGGGGAGCCATTGGCGTAAGCCCAAGGGCAGGGTTAAGTCACCGAGCACTCATAGTAGAGTGGTTCTCTGATTTTGTGGAACTGTTTGGACTCGCGACTCCTAAATTGTACCAAAGGTGACTTGTTTGTGACCCTGATGGGGGAAGCAAGGTTTGTGTTAGGAATACCCCTCCAGCTAGATAGGAATCAATTCAAATCGCCATCTCTCCCGGATAGTGAGAACTTGATTGAGCAGCGACAACGTAGATTCAATTAATTTAACGATATGGTTAAATGGAAGATGATGATAATGTTGCCATGATTCATACCTGATATGGTTATTAATGTTTGCATCTTAATCAAATCATTGCTTAGTACAGGTGCTAATATAGATGACAGGTTAATGGCTAAAAGTCACTGCTAGTTCAGGTCAAGAGTGGATCATTATTACTTATGCTTTTCCGCAAAAAGAAAATGTTAGCCAGATCCACTAAATTAAGCTATGCATGATCCTTGGTGTCATTTGTTTTGGTTTCCGACAGGTAAGTCTAGCTGAGTACATTCTTGTACTCAGGGTTTATTCCCTCTTATTGCAGATGACCTTCTATATTAGGGCTTCTGTAAGTATTGTCTCCACTCGGCGGGTGATGAAGACTAGATCATGGGCATGATTGCTGTTTCTCTTATCTAAATGCTTTTGCGGGTTGTGAACAGCAAACCAGTATTTGTATTTGAACTTGGGTGTGTAAGTTAAACTATTTGCTTCCGCATACTTTACAAGACCTATTTTTGAAAAAACGATAACTCTGAGGTGTTGTAACTTATTTGCAAACCGTCTGTGAAATGTTGTAACGTACGATATGTTATGTTGAATTACTATGATCTTGGTTGTATGCAAGTTGGTTTGAAATCCTTCAAGGTTTTAGTTGACTACCGGGTTTATATGGGCTCAAGTGTGAGAATTTGATCGTTTCGACGATTGTTTTTGTACTTGTGCTCTTATAAATTGGTTGGTTCTATGACAGCTGGCATCAGAGCTAGATTCAACACTAAACATGTCATATGGGTATTTAAAACAAAAGCTTTGTTGTGAAATTTTTTTTCAACTTATAGTTATATATAAGTGTTCAAAAATAAAAAAATTTTATAGTGTACTGGTGATCACATCCCTTGTAGCCCAATTAAGGACTTCTAGGTGGCTTATATATAATTACTAACTTGGGGGAAAGTGATTGTTTCTATTTCGTTGTCCATGCGGCATGCTATTGCATGGGTGCCATTCGCTTGAATGGTAATGTATGGATCAATTGCCTCTACTGCTAAGGTAAATGTGAGTTGTGAGAGCATGACCAGTCCAACCGTCGGTCTAGGGGAGAGTTAGTTGTGGTTACTGGAGTATTTACATGTTGCATACATGTATATATGAAGGTACTTAATTATGGGTACATCTGTCGGATAGTTTGGATACCTAAGTATATATATCTGGGGATGTATATATGGATAGTATCTTAGTTACTACTTTTGTTATTAGCATTATATCTTGTTGGGTTGGGCTGCAATGAAGCTTTCTGCAGGTACGCTAACAACGCACCGTGTAGATCAACTAGTTACCGCTAATTGAGAGAACGTATGTATGCCACCATATATTCCGCTAAAACTTAAATTTTCTTAGGTTTGTGAGGACGTATGGAACAAGCATGCATCATATTCACTCATGTCATTCATATTGCATTACTCCCTCCCTTATAATTGCTTATCCCAAGTATTAAGTTCAATCTCTCAGCAAAATAATCCTCTCATGAGAGTTGCATCCCTTTTTGATATAGATGGCCACGCCCATGTTTCCTACTAGTAGCAGCACCTTTTTGGACCTAGTTCGGTATGCCCACCTTGCTCAGGAGGGTGCTCAGTTCAGTTGGGTACCCAAAGGCACCCCGCTACACGTGGAGGTAGGCAGGTACCATTAGGAGATGTACCTTGGTACGTTGTGACCTTTATAGTACCGCAGAACCCCATGAGACTGTTGTGGCATAGGTGGAGCATTAAGACTGATGGGCAAAGCCCATGGGAAGCCACTCAAGTTGCTGCCCTTGATGTGCTTATGGATATAGCATAGAGCTTCAGGGATGAGCTAGTGGGTGGACTAACTTCATCCATTCCCCGAGTGGCTCCTACTAAGGCTGAGTGGACTCAAGAGGTTGGCCAGGCCTTGGTTCAAGGTCGTGGTGAACATGTTCAGAGCTGACAATGCTGGAATGAGTGCTATGATGGTAGTCTTGAAGCTTTGTCGAGTAAGGCAGGACACCCTTTCTAGTGTATTAGAAGAAGCTGGCAAGGCAATGGCAGCCCAGCACAAGTTCAGGTTGCGTGCCTACAAGTATCACCATAGGGCGGATGCATGTGGGCGGGCTCAGCAAGAAGTAGATGAGATTTGGGGTATTGCAAATTATTGCCTGCAGTAGTGGGGTCAAATAGCACTGTGAGAGAGACAAGCTTCATAACCAGCTTATGAACCTCACCATAGAGAGAGATGAGGCAGCACAAGAGTTGGATCGTGTGACCCATCATAGAGATGAAGCTTTAGAGTTAGCAGAAGAAAGATGTCAGGGCTAGATCATAGCTAACCACAATGCTTTCCAAATGGAGCATGAGCTCCAAGAGCAGCTTGAAGAGCTTCAGGTTGAACACCATCAACTGAACAACCGTCGATTTCCTATTCCTCACCCCATACCAAGGTATCCTAATGTGGGTGGACCTTAAGTGATTGAGGCTGATGAAGAAGAAGAGGACGTGCAGATGGATGACAATGTAGCTGAAACCTGCAAATGAAGAAGAAGAGGAAGATCCGGAAGAAGTCCAAGGCGTCTCCGATGTAGACAACAATCACTTCGATGAGTAGTTAGTTAGCAAGTCTCACTAGTTAAGCTTTTGTAGTCATTGATGTAATGGACTTAAGTACAATGACTGATGTTGGATGTACCTTTTAATTTGAACCTAGGCATGTAACATACTTTAATCCGCTCCCGTCGGGATGCGTATCTTGTTGGTTAAGTTTAAAACTTGTCATGTTGGAATGCACTGCGTATGGCGCTAGTAATCTAATTGATGATGTGGCGATTAGATAATGAATTATTGCCTCTATTTATTGTATGAAGTTTTCATTCTCTCCAGTAAATTCAGTTTGGCGTAATTACATTGTTCCTCTCCAATGTGCTAACATCACCAATAATTGCTAGTTGTGCATGGTTGCAGATGCCTCGCACTCGTTCCACTAGTGCGGCTGGTGATGATGATGATCTTCCACCACCACCACCACCCACACCAATGGAATTGATGGCAATTCTTGTGGAAGGACAGCACACTATGGCTGAGGCTCTCCGCACGATTGCAAATCATGATGGTCATGGTGCACGTCAAGGACCAGAACCAAATTAGTATAGCAACTTCAAAGATTTCCTTGACACTAAACCACCGATCTTCAAGGAGGCTGAAGAGCCCCTCCAAGCTGATGAGTGGTTGAACACTCTCGAGCAGAAGTTCCATTAGCTTTGCTTGACTGAGGTGCTGAAGACTGAGTATGCATCTCACCAACTGCATGGGCCAGCTGGTATTTGGTGGAGTCATTATCGATCCACTATGCCCGCTAATGCCCAAATCACTTGGGATCAGTTCAAGTCTGCTTTCAGGGGAAATTATATTCCTCCTGGTCTCATGGCAATCAAGCATACGGAGTGCATGAGGCTGACCTAGGGGAACAAGAGCTTGAATGAATACCTGTAGGCTTTCAATAACCATGTAAGGTATGCTACCTGAGTTTGTTGACACTGATGCCAAAAAGATCACTAGTTTCAAGCGGGGACTTAGCCCCAAATTGATGAAGACCATGGGAAATTGCAAGTGTGCTCATTTTAATGAGTTTGTGAGTGATGCTTTATCACAAGAGAACAACAATGTTGTATATGTTGCTTCGAAGAATCGTAAGAGGGCCTATGAGGCAGGTGCCTCACAATCCAAGGCTCCAGTCACACAGAGGGCTCCATTCCATCCTCCAGCATCAGCTACTAAATTCCGCCCACTGCAGAAGAAGAATCCAGGCAAGACTAGGTTTTGTAAGGCGTTTATTGTTGCTCTTCCCAAGGGCACTACCAGTCAAAGCAGTTCCAATGTTCCACCAAGCAACATGCCGTGCTGGAACTGCAACAAGCCAGGCCACTGGTCGAGGAAGTGTCCTTACCCTAAGAAGAATAACTACCAAGGTGGCCATTAGGGGTAGGTGAACCACACTAGTATTGCCGATATTCCATTAGGAGAGGTAGTAACGGCTGGTAAGTTTCTGGTGGATCAACACCCCACAGTTGTACTATTTGATTCGGGTGCTTCGCATTCTTTTATTAGTCCTGCATTTGCATCCAATTTTATGCAGAAAACATACACTATTGAGGGTGAGGGTTATTGTATTAGGGCTACCACTGGTACTATCCCAACCAAGCTTGTAGTTGGGGACGTACAATTTGAGATAGAGGGGTGAAGTTATCAGGTTGATCTAGTAGTTTTACCGGGGCTGGGTATCGATGTGATATTGGGAATGAACTAGATGAGCAGTCATGGAGTGCTTATTGATACATCAACTAGAGTAGTCATGCTCAAAGATCCTGGTAATTAGGAGGGTTTTCTAGTACAGCTACCCAGGGACATCAATCTTTCTTGTACGGCTAATGCGGTGCAAGTAAAGGCTATGGCAGATATCCCTGTCGTGTGTGATTTTCTAGATGTTTTTTCCTGATGATTTGCCAAGATTGCCCCTGGATCGAGACATGGAGTTCAAGATAGAGTTGCTACCCAGTATAGCGCCCATCTCTAGAAGGCCTTATAGGATGCCTCCCAATGAACTAGCCAAACTTAAGGCCCAGTTGAATGAACTTCTAAAGAAAGTTCTTATCTATCCTAGTTCATCTCCATGTGGGTGCCTAGCTATCTTTGTAAAGAAGAAGGATCAATCACTATGCATGTGTGTAGATTATAGGCCCCCTGAATGTAGTTACAATCAAGAATAAGTACCCTCTGCCACACATAGATATCTTATTTGATCAGTTGTCTAAAACAAAAGTCTTTTCCAAGATTGATTTGAGATCTGGTTATCATCAAATCAAAATTTAGCCTAAGGATGTTCCAAAAACTGCATTCTCCACAAGATATGGTCTATATGAGTGCCTTGTTATGTCTTTTGGATTGACCAATGCCCTCACACACTTCATGTATTTGATGAATTCGGTGTTTATGCCTGAGTTGGACAAATTTGTGGTGGTGTTTATAGATGATATACTGGTTTATTCTGAGAATGAAGAAGATCATGTTGAACATTTGCAAGTGGTTCTCACTAGATTGTGGGAACACTAGCTTTATGCAAAGTTCAGCAAGTGTGAATTCTGGCTTCATGAGGTACCTTTTCTCGGACACATGTTGTCCAATGGTGGAATTATGGTGGATCCCACCAAGGTGCAAGAAGTGTTGGACTAGAAGGCTCCCATCTCGGTGCATGAGGTTCAGAGTTTTCTAGGATTGGCTGGCTATTATCGTCGCTTCATCCCATATTTCTCTAAAATAGCCAAGCCTATGACTCGGTTGCTGCAAAAAGACATGAGGTTTGTCTAGACTTCCAAGTGTGATGCGGCCTTTCACACCTTGCGAACTCTTCTAACTTTGGCTCTGGTTTTGGCACAACCAGGATATCGAGAAACCTTTTGATGTGTTCTATGATGCATCAGGTACAGGTTTAGGAGGTGTTCTTATGCAAGAAGGTAGAGTCATTGCTTATACCTGTCGCCAACTTCAGAAGCATGAGGTGAACTATCCGATGCATGACTTAGAACTCGCTGTAGTTGTTCATGCTTTGAAGGCCTGGAGACATTATTTGCTCAGCAATGTGTGCAATATCTACACTGATCATAAAAGTATTAAGTACATCTTCACTCAATCGGAGTTGAATATGTGTCAGAGAAGATGGCTCGAGTTGATCAAGGATTATAACCTCCAAGTGCACTATCATCCTGGCAAGGCAAACGTCGTTGCGGACGCCTTAAGTAGGAAATCTCATTGCCACTCTTTGATGGAAAGTGACTTCCATTTGTCAAAACTCCTACATCCTACAGTCCTTTACAACATCACTATCAGTTGTACTCTATAGAGTCGAATTGTTCAAGCTACAGAAGATAGATTCAGGTGTGTTCCACAACAAGCTCAAGATGAAAGATCAAGAAACCAAACATTTTTAGGTAGATGAGAATGATGTGTTATGGTTTAAGGATAGGTTGGTGGTTCCGAAGGATAGAGAGCTTAGAAATCAAATCATATCCGAAGCCCATTCCTCTAAATTATCTATTCATCCTGGTAGTAGCAAAATGTATCATGATTTGAAGCCTTGCTTTTGGTGGACCAAGATGAAGAAGGAGATAGCCGCTTATGTGGCTAGGTGTGACACTTGTTGTCAAGTCAAAGCTATGCACATGAAAGCTGGATTGCTTCAGCCAATCTCTATTCTAGGTTGGAAATGGGAGGAGATAAGTATGGATTTTATCATCGGGCTCCCTACTACTCAGAGGAATTTTAACTCCATTTGGGTGACTGTAGACCGTCTGACCAAGTCTGCACACTTCATTCCTGTCCGCATAGATTTCCATCCAACTGACTATGCGGAGTTGTACTTTAATTAGATAGTCTGACTTCATGGGATACCTTGTACTATTGTCTCTGATAGAGGACCATAGTTCACTGCTCGCTTTTGGGAGCACTTACATGGATTATTAGGAACTAAGTTAGTAAGAAGTTCTGCCTATCATCCACAAACCAATGGGCAAACTAAACGAGTGAATCAAATTTTAGAAGATATGCTAAGAGCATGTGTCATCTTAGCTAAGGGTTCATGGGAAAAGTGGTTGCCCCTAGTTGAATTCTCTTACAATAATAGTTATCAAGAGAGTATCAAGATGGCACCATTTGAAGCTTTGTACGGTCGGAAGTGTAGAACTCCGATGAATTGGGTTGAAGCCGGTGAAAGGAGATATTATGGAATTGATTTTGATTCAAGAAGCCAAAGAACAAGTTCATACTATCCAAACCCATATGGCCGTAGCTCAAGCTAGGCAGAAAAGTTATGCTGATTGTCATAGGAAACCTATTGAGTTCAGAGTTGGAGACTTCGTTTATCTGAAAGTCTCACGCATGAAGAGTGTCCAACGCTTTGGTGTGAAGCGAAAGCTTGCGCCGAGATATGTCGGTCCATTTGAAATCATTGGACAAAGTGGTAAGGTAGCATACAAGATCCAATTACCTCCTGAGATGAGTGCTATCTTCAATGTCTTTCATGTATCCCAATTGAAGAAATGTCTTCGCATCCCTGAAGAGAGAGTTCCACTAGGGGATATCGAGCTAAAATCGGATTTGACTTTTGAAGAGAAACCAGTCCAAGTAATTGACACTCGGGAGCGAGTGACTCAGAGTCGGGTGGTCAAGTTTTATAAAGTCATGTGGAGTAATTAGGGTAGTGAACGCGATGCAACGTGGGAAAGAGAAGATTATTTGAGGGACAGTTATAAGGAATTCTATCAATAATGGTACGCTTGTCAAATCTTGGGACGAGATTTTTATAAGGGGGGAAGGCTATAACACTCCTAGGTGTTCGGCTTCCACATTTGCACTTGCATTTCATGAACATGAGCATCATGCATCCACTCATGAGCTTATATTGCATGAAACATGTTTTAGAAACATTGCAACATATTGTTATATTTCATGTGTGTTTGTTTTATGAAATGAATAATGTGCAATACTCAAGTGCAACATGTGCAACTCACTTTAGTGAAACATGGTTAGTTAGTACTATGCAACAAAATCATGAAACATGTGAAACATGACTTTGAAACAAAGGTAACATTTCACTTGTTTTTCCTTGTTTCAGTACATGTAATGCTTGATTTTGGTGTGACCAATGTGTGGTGTGGCTAATTATTCTCCTAAGAACCTTAGTTATACTTAGAATGTCATTAGGAAGAATGTTCATGTTGATCATTTTGCCTAATTAGGTTCCTAAGTCATTGTTTGACCATTATGGACCCCTAGAGCTCCTGAGTTTGACTAGTTTAAAAAGTGTAGCTTAGCATGTTGGCATGTCTGAGCAACCTAAAACAAAGTTGTAGTAAATTTTATAAGGAACAAACTTTGTTTAGAAGCCAAGTCATGAAAATGAGCAGAACATGTTCAAATAGGGCCCACAAGCCTGAGATCAGTGCTGTTTCAACACTTAGAAATTTTCTAAGTGTTGGAACTGCTTTCTAGTTTCATGAAGACTGACTTTGGAACCTTGTAGATGGAAATCCATGGCAAATTAGCTCAAGCTCATGTTGAGTCATTTGGAGTACTCACTTAGCTCTATCACGTAGTCCAACTGGATTAGAATTTGGCCGAGCCGATTTGGAGTTATGTAGCGTTGAAAATCGCCTATGAGTCGGTTCACATTGGTAACTAAATCGGATTTTTAGACTTGCTACAGTGACCAACCGATAGTAGAGCCTTGTCGCCGCGTGGATGCCATGCACCCGACTAGCCCTGACCATGCTGCATGCTGGCCAGCGTGAAGAGGAGGACGCCTACTGCCTCTCCTGATGGAGCTGGAGTGCCCGATCTTTCGGTGAGGGGGATGACTTCGATTTGTGGAGGAGGTGACTCTCGCGATCTGACTATGAACGAAGAGGTCATGGCGCCTTAGCAATCGTTGAACCAACTCCAAATGGTTATTGACCTTGCTAGTGGCAAGATCAACCTAAACACGAGGTTCTATTCCTGCAAGCAATCGAAGAACAAGCAAGAACAAGATGAAGGCAAAACCGAATATCAATCGCTCATGAATTGGGGTTCACAATGGCTGTCCATAGGTGGCCGCTGAGCACAACTACAGCACAAGACGTTTGCACAGTGGCTAAACTTATCAAAGAAAACCCAAGCAAAAGAGGGGGTGCAGCCCCTGGCTAAATAGGGGGAGGAGGCGTGAGGAAGGTAGGCGCCCAGCCTGCCCACAAGACAGGGAATAGGCGCCCAAATAGCCACACGCCATCTCCTTGATCCCCTTTCCTAATTTAGGTGGCTGCAACACCTTCCTAGTTATTTCTTGACAAAACTAAAAACACATAGGTGGCCAGCACCTAGACATTATTCTAGGGTAGGTTCATCATGAGCATAGATGGTGCATGCACTTAGGAAACTTCTGGTCCTTCATTCTTCAACATCATCACAAAGTTTAATTCACGTGCATGAGCTCGAGTGAGTGGTCCTGGTGGCGCCTGTGCTGGTTCAGTTGGAGTAGCCATTCCCATGTCGGGGTTGATGTCCTCATCATCCTCCCCTTCTTGAATCGAAGTTGTCCTCGATGGCAGCTCCTCATCCTTGCCCGCATATGGTTTCAAATCTACAACATTAAAACTAGAGGAAACACCATATTCTACAGGCAGGTCAAGTATATAAGCATTATCATTAATTTTCTTTAACACCTTGAAGGGACCAGCAGCATGTGGCATCAGCTTAGACCTGCGCAAAGTAGGAAAGCGATCCTTGTGCAAATGCAACCAAACCAAGTCACCAGGTTCAAAAGTAACAAGTTTACGTCCTTTACTACCAATAAGCCTGATTTTTAGCATTAGTGTGTGCAATGTTCTGCTACTGTTTGCTCATGGATGTCCAACATTTGTTTAACATGTGCAACAACATCTACATGTGGGGCGTCCAAAGGATCAAAGGACAGCAAGTCAATTGGCGCCCATGGAATGTAACCATAGACAACCTAAAAAGGGCACATTTTCATGGAGGAATGTGTAGCACGATTGTAAGCAAACTCGACATGGGGCAAGCAATCCTCCCAAAGTTTCAGATTCTTGTCTAACACAACCTAAAGCATGGTACATAAGGTTCTGTTCACAACCTTAGTTTGCCCATCTATTTGTGGGTGACAAGTGGTGCTGAAAAGCAATTTAGTTCCTAGTTTATTCCAAAGAGATCTCCAAAAATGACTTAGGAACTTAGCATCGCTGATCTGAGACTATTGTATTTGGAACACCATGTAAAAGAATAATCTCACAAAAGAACAATTCAGCAATGCTGCTAGCATCATCAGTTTTCTGACATGGTATGAAGTGAGCCATTTTAGAGAATCGATCAACAACCACAAAGATACTATCCCTCCCCTTCTTAGTTTGAGGTAAGCCCAAAACAAAATCCATAGAAATATTGAGCCAAGGAGAAGTAGGGACATGTAACGGCATATACAAACTATGGTTGTTCAGGTGTGACTTAGCTTTCTGGCACATGGTGCAGGGTGCAACAAAGCACTCCACGTCGCGGCGCATCTAGGGCCAAAAGAAGTGTGCGGCCAGAATCTCCTGTGTCTTGTAAACGCCAAAGTGTCCCATGAGGCCACCACCATGCGCTTCCTGCAATAGCAAAAGATGAATCGAGCTTGCTGGAATACATAGCTTGTTAGCATGGAACAAGAACCCATCGTTTACATGGGATTTACCCCATGGTTTACCATCCTTGCAATGCATCATGATGTCCTTAAAATCAGGATCATCGGCGTATTGTTCTTTCATAGTTTGTAAGCCAAAAATTTTTAAAGTCTAATTGGGATAGCATGGTGTATCTACGCGACAAAGCATCAGCAATAATGTTGTCTTTCCTGTTCTTGTGTTTGATGATGTAAGGAAAAGACTATGAATTCTACCCACTTAGCATGCTGACGGTTCAGATTGGTTTGGCTACGAATATGTTTTAAAGCCTCATGATCAGAATGAATAATAAACTCGCGAGGCCATAAATAATGTTGCCAAGTTTGTAGAGTGTGAACCAAAGCAAAAAGTTCTTTGTCATAAGTTAAATAATTCAGACTAGCACCACTTAATTTTTCGCTAAAGTAAGCCACTGGTTTTCCCTCTTGAAGCAAAACACCACCCAACCCAATACCACTAGCATCGCATTCAAGTTCAAACATCTTATTGAAATCAGGTAGCTATAGTAAGGGGGCATGTGTCAACTTATCTTTTAGGATGGTGAATGCCTCTTCTTGTGCCGTACCCTAGGAGAAAGGAATGCCCTTCTTGGTGAGCTCATGCAACGGGGCACCAATGCAGCTGAAATCACGCACAAACCATCGGTAGAATCCTGCAAGCCCAAGAAAACTACAAATCTGCGTAACTATCATCGGTGTGGGCTAGCTTTGGATGGCATCAATCTTGCTGCTGTCCACCTCAATGCCCTACGGAGTAACAACATAGCCAAGAAACGACACACGTTGTGTGCAGAAGTTGCACTTTTCCAAGTTACCAAATAAACGGATAGCGCACAAAGCATAAAAAATAGCACGCAAATGTTCCAAATGCTCTTCCATAGACTTGTTGTAAATTAGAATATCATCGAAATAAACAACCACAAACAGTCCTATGAACGGCCTCAAAACTTCATTCATTAAGCACATAAATGTGCTGGGAGCATTAGTCAATCCAAATGGCATAACTAACCATTCATATAAGCCAAATTTTGTTTTAAATGCCATTTTTCATTCATCCCCAAGTTTCATTCTAATCTGGTGGTACCCGCTATGCAAATCGACCTTGGAGAATATAACAGCACCGCTAAACTCATCAAGCATATCATCAAGGTGAGGTATAGGATAGCGATAACGAATTGTGATATTGTTAATTGCACGACAATCTACGCACATGCGCTAGGTACCATCCTTCTTTGGAACAAGTAAAACAGGAATAGAGCAAGGGCTAAGAGACTCATGAATGTAGCCCTTATCAAGTAACGCTTGGACTTGGCGCTGAATCTCCTTTGTTTCAGCGGGATTGGTATGGTACATGGCATAGTTGGGAAGCTGGGCGCCTAGGATGAGGTTGATTTGGTGCTCAATGTCATGAATGGGAGGAAGACCTGGTGGTAACTCCTTCGGAAACACATCGGCATAGTCCTACAAAAGCTTAGTAACAGCAGGGGGTATGTCCAAAGATGGCGCATCATCTAGTGAAAATAGCACATGAGAGCATACAAGCGCATAGCATGGCAGATTATCATCACGTACTTCATCGAAATCAGATTTAGTGGCTAGCAAAATAGGAGCTTTCAGTTTAATCTCTTTTTGTATGTGCGGTTGCTGCTGGTGTTATTTAGCTCTAGCGATGTCATCTTTTACAATCTATTCAGGGGTCATTGGATGAAGAATTATTTTCTTGCCCATAAACATCAAAGAGTAATGGTTTGTGCGACCATGATGTAAGCTATCCGTATCATATTACCAAGGCC
Organism: Miscanthus floridulus; assembly: GCF_019320115.1. Lineage (NCBI taxonomy): Eukaryota > Viridiplantae > Streptophyta > Magnoliopsida > Poales > Poaceae > Miscanthus > Miscanthus floridulus. The sequence continues at coordinate 26,440,442 of NC_089591.1, read as the reverse complement.
TACCGAGCAGCAACGAACAGGCTTCCATGGGAACAACATCGCAATCGGCATAATCATGATAGGACCCCATAGAGAAATGAACACATACCGAGCATGTTACCTTGAGTTTGCCGCCCTAGTTTAGCCATTGAATATGGTAGGGTTGTGGGTGTGGATGCATTTAGAGAAACAACTTCTCCACCAGATCCATGCTTGCCAAGTTGTTGCAGCTGCCGCCGTCAATAATGATGCGAACAGATCATTCTTGCACAATGCCTTTGGTGTGGAACAAGGTGTGGCGCTGGTTCTACTCTGGTTGTGCAACCTGCGTGCTGAGAACACGCTGCACAACAAGACTCTCATACTTGTCGGCGTCAGTGGTAGCCACATGTTCTTCTTTGGTTCCTACAACGTCAGTGGCAAGCATAGCATATATGGTTTCTTCAGAATCACTAGCTGAAGAATACTCACCATTGTCACATATAATCAACGTGCGCTTGTTGGGGCAGTCCCATATCATGTGACCAAAACCTTTGCAGCGATCGCATTGAATATCCTTGGTGCATCCAGAGGAAGAGGTGCCCTTTGTTGCTTGATGTGGCGCTGGAGTTTTTGCTACTGCCTTGTCACTCGGAGTGCCGCTAGGTGGAGATGGCGCTGCTAGGTGTGACATGGCCACAGGCTTAGGGGCTGAGTGAAATGACGTGGTGCAACCTAGAAAAGAGTTAGCATGTGTCCTCGCATGTCGTCCCTGCACTTCACGTTCCGCTTTGCAAGCAAGATGGAACAAACGAGTAATATTATTGTACTCCTTATAATCAAGCACATCCTGAATTTCATGGTTTAAACCACCCAAAAAGCATGCCATAGCAGCATCATTGTTCTGAACTAAACCACAATGAAGCATACTAGTTTGCAGCTCCTGATAGTACTCTTCAATAGAGTTTGTACCTTGCCTTAAATGCTGTAGTTTATTAAGCATATCACTAGCATAATATGAGGGAACAAATCTATGGTGCATGAGAACTTTTAAAGCATCCCAAGTGGTAGGAATTTCAGTGGGATGTTTGCTGCCATGTTCGCGCCACCAAATAGAAGCAAAATGGGTAAACTCACTAGTAGCATCTCTAACTTGATGTTGTGTAGGAAAAGCATGACATGCAAATTTTTGATCGACAGCAAGTTCCCACTCAGGGTAAGCATCAGGATCATATTTACCATTGAATTTAGGTATAGTGAGTTTAATCTTAGAGAAAGAATCATCCTGGTTACATACCACATGATAAGGTCCTCGCCGGCGACGACGATCCTGAGCGTCATGCTCGGTGTTGCCACCATAATCAGTGTCACCCTGTACCTCACCAAGCTGCTAGGACAACTCCTCAAGCTATGTCATGATGGTGTCGAGGCTGGTGTTGGTGGTGGCTTGGGCGGTTTTTAATTCCTGGAGCGCCGAACTGGCTTCAATTTGTGCTGTTTCAAGCTGACCAAGGCGCTCGTTGGTGACATGAATGTCTTCAATGAGGCCATCAACTTGCAGGCGCATTTGTTGCTCAAAATGTTGTATGATGCGCTTGGTACGAGGGGACTGTGGCATGGCGATCGCATCATCTTGATCCCCCGAGGATCCTACCATTGTTAGTGCAAAGAACAAGAGAACAAGGAACAAAATAGTATGTCCTACAACTAGTGGAATGGGTTGCTGAATAGGGCGCTCAAACTAAAACCGTTATCAAGTTCTTACCTGTTATTACCAAGCCAGCAGGGGTGACCTACAACTAGTGGTGCAACCAATGAAGCTTGGATAGAGCGATTGCCAGAGGACACAACCTGCACGCTGTAGGGATTTGTGGAGCTATAGGAAAGCTTTACTTTGGAGCAAGGATTAGCACAATCAATCAGCAAATGCAAAGTTCAATAAGAGTGCAAACACGTAGCAAACGCTGCTGGAATCAAGTGAAACCGAACAGAATAGAGGCAAAGGAGGCGCGCAAAGGTGGAGAGGGCGCACCAAATACCTGAACTAGGAAGGGGCGCACAAGCAAGGATGTTGCTACTTTCCAAAATCGAAGAGCCTAAATTAGAAAGCTGGGGCGCACCAAATATGGAGGTTCTGCTTGCTAAAAACAAAGATGCTAGATGAAGATATGGGGCGCACCAAATCGATTGCACTTCTTTCACTTTCCTTTTTTTTTTGATTCTCCACCGTGCCTTTTCTTCTGTACTTTTTTTGTGTTTTTTTTGATAACCAGATCAGGCGCCCCAAAATTTCCAAGCAGAAATGATCAAAACTTGCCAAAATGAAACAAGCAGGGGGGCGCACAAGATATGCTTTCCAAAATGAACCAAGCACAAATGGCATGAAACCAACAGCAGCAATTAACTTCCAAGACAAGGAGGGGGGACGCACCAAATTTGGTGGGATGGTTCTAATCTGGGCGGAACAGGGGGAGGGAAGAACATGGTATGGATGAACAAAAGAAGAATGGTGGTGAACAGTGGAGACACGAAGCGACCAGCAACAAGTGACGCAAATGCACGCAAATTCAACAACACAAGATTACTGAATGAAAGTGCAAGGCCAAATGGTTCGGGGACAAAGTTCTAACCTGATTTTTTTGTAGCTTTTCTGGTGGACGATAGGACGATGAACAACTCTCAAACTAAAGGGATAAAACTTGATAAAACTCACCAATCAACCTATAATCTGATACCACTTGATGGAGCTAGAGTGCCTGATCTTTCGGTGAGAGGGATAACTTCGATTTGTGGAGGAGGAGACTCTCGCGATCTAACTACGAACGAATAGGTTGTGGCACCTTAGCAATTGCTGAACCAACTCCAAATGGTTATTGACCTTGCTGGTGGCAAGATCAACCTAAACACGAGGTTCTATTCCTGCAAGCAATCGAAGAACAAGTAAGAACAAGATGAAGGCAAAACTGAATATCAATCGCTCATGAATTGGGGTTCACAATGGCTGTCCACAGGTGGCCGCTGAGCACAACTATAGCACAGGATGTTTGCACAATTGCTAAACTTATCAAAGAAAACCCAAGCAAAAGAGGGGGCGCAGCCCCTGGCTAAATAGGGGGAGGAGGCATGAGGAAGGTAGGCGCCTAGCCTGCCCACAAAGCAGGGAATAGGCGCCCGAACAGCCACACACCATCTCCTTGATCCCCTTTCCTGATTTAGGTGGTGCAGCACCTTCCTAGTTATTTCTTGACAAAACTAAAAACACATAGGTGGCTAGCACCTAGACATTATTCTGGGCAGGTTCATCATGAGCATAGATGGCGCATGCACTTAGGAAACTTCTGGTCCTTCATTCATAAAAATCATCATGAAGTTTAATTCACATGCACAAGCTCAAGTGAGGGGTCCTGGTGGTGCCTATACTGGTTTAGTTGGAGTAGCCATTCCCATGTTGGGGTTGATGTCCTCATCATCTCTGCTCGCCTGCACGTGCTCTGCCTCCCACTCGCTCTCTCTCGCAACGCCGCTGCTCGCCATTGCCGACGCCGCTCGCTTTGCCACCGCAACTCGCCTTCGAAGCCATGCTGTTGCCCAATCCGTCTCGACCGTCACCACATCTTCATCCACTCCACTCCTAGACCTCTCGCTCTACTCCCTTGAACCGTTGGTAAGGCACATTTCAATTTCCGCCGTCGGAGACTTCACCGGAGCACACCGTGCTTGCAGTTCACGTGGCCATGGCACTCCACCACACCACGTGCTGCCTCTTCCTCCGGTCCAGCACCGCGCTAGCTTGCTAATGCTCTGGTAGGAATAGCTCTAGATGCTACCGAGTGTGTGCCTGGGAATGCCCCGGTGCACCTCACCATGTCTGCCATTGCCGCGAGCACAAGCTCGTCGTGGCCGGCCACCTTGAACCTTTCCTACCTCTTCTAGCATGTGCATGAGGACCCTTATGAGCCATAGTATCTACCTCGAAGACATAGTCCTTAGATTCGTCGCCATTGAGCCAGAACAGCCATGCCACCATGATGCTCGGGGCACCACCGTGTGACCGTGCGTGCGGCCAAGATCACCGGCGCTACCCTAGCCACCCTTACCTTAGGTTATCTCTGCACTAGGTCTCTAGGTAACTCTAGTGTCTTTCGCTGGGTGATACCATGGCCAGAGTTGGCCGGTGTGCCATCAAGCGTCTGTGCTGTCCGCCATGGCCGCCGCTGTCCATGCTCCAAGGGGCCATTCGCCATGCTCCGTACATCCCTCAACACGGTTGAGCTCAGAGATGGCGACGGTGGTGATGCAACTGCCTGAGCCCTCTGCGCCAATGAGGAAAAGCTCGCTGGAGCACTGCGGCAGTCCCTCCCCTATTTCCGTCTCACTGCCATGCGGGCCCTGCTGACGTCTGCTGACGTGTGGACACCGCATGATAGTGACTGTGTATTCAAAGGCTAGCTCAATTATTCTAGAATTGATTGGTGTTTTGTAAAAATTGTATCTCTAGTTTTATAAATCCAAATTTGGTGGTTCCAATTTTGTTAGGATCATAGTGAAGTCTAGTATTTAGGAAAAATATGACATGAACATTTGTAGTGGAATTTTTGGAGGAATTAAATAGGAACTTGAAATGTGTTTTTAATTGCATGCAAAATTGTTTAAATTATATCTTGAGTTCCTGTGCTCCACAAATTATGAAATTTTGTTGGTAAGCTATTCTTGCTTAGTAGAAGCTCTGGTAAAAATTTGAGAATTATTGCATGTATGGTGTTTGAGTTATAGATTTTCCTTTTATCATTAAATGATCCTTAGGTGAATTTTAGTAATTTATCTATGAATCCAATGACCATGAAATTTATTGGAGGATATCCTAGTACCTTAAGGACGCTAGGAAAAATATGAAATCTATTGCTTGACACTTTTCACTAGGGTTTCCTAATTATGTCATTTTAAGCCATTATGTCTTATCACTTTTGTGTAGGATGTTATACTTGCTCAAATGATGTAAAATTTTTATAGTGGTCTACTTGGAGCATGTAGTACCTACTGTAATGTTTGTAGATTAAATGGTGTAGTTCTCCTATATGTTTGTCATTTCTCTTAATTAATTAAATAAATTAAGAAAGGCATTAAAAGAAATGAATTGATGGTGAACACCTTACTTTCTGGTGTTCTTGTGACATGTGTGATGAGTGAGTAAAGTTAGTTTTGTCCAAATTATATGTTTGCAACATAAGTTAATAATTATTTTTCTGCATTGTGTCTTTCGGGATAGTTCTGGGAACTTTACAAAGTTCCTCATGATAATTTGGTTTGCTAGGAATGTGGTGAATACAAAAGTTGTAGATAACTTATGTATCTAGCTCCTGTCAAAATTTGGTGGCATTTGGCCTAGTAGTTTAGGAGCTACAGCTGTTCAAAGTTAGATCCCAGAGTTGCTTGTTCTCTGTCTTGTTTGGATCTGATCATGTAATTCTATAAATTCGACCTGGTAAAGGTTGGAATCATGTCTTGAGATCTAAAAATGAATTGTAGGTAATTTCATAAGCTTTCCAAATTGTCTTGTTGTATGTCATTTGGAATTGTAGATCTTTGGTTATGGTCAGTTTACCATACCAATGTATAGTCTCTGTTTCGCTGAAATATAAATGGTTGTGTGCATGCTTTGTTGCAATGTTCTTGTTGATTGTTTAGGTGCTAGCCTAACTTGAGAACATGCTTAGGTGCAGGTGCTAGGTCCTTAACTGAAGATGAGCAATTGTACATTAGATTGTATAAACTTGGTAAGTAAAGTGATTTGAATAGAGCCTAAGTCAGAAAATGCGGACTGCCGTAAGCATGTGCATTCCCCGAGCATCCCTAACTTCGTTCATGTGCATCCATGATATTTATCTTGTGATTCATGCAATAGGTGTGCCAGAGGGAGTGACACTGCTGGAGTTTGAGGGAGCAAGCCAGGAGGAGCCCGAGGTGCAGGAAATCAATGAAGCAGCCGCCGAGGAGGAGTTGCCCGAGTGCTCTGACCACCAACCTTCCTCTTTCCTGAAAGGCAAGCCCCGAAGCATATTAAGTCTCACATGTTTTTACAAATATCTTGAGTATCTTTTATTTGTTGATGATGCATTAAGTATAGGAATTGGTTGGAACCAATTGTTGCATTATATATTCATCCTTGTCTAGATATTGCACTGCAATCCTATTTAAGTTTAGGAACGGGTTAAAAGCTTAGCCATGCTTAGCACGGTAGAAGTCAGGTGATTTCCTGTCACCTACGAGCTTTAGGATGAGGTGGATCACGGTTGGCTATATTTGCTATCGTGGAAAAGAACCATGTTAATAATGAATTAAGACCGGGCAGAGTCTTGTGTAGGTTTAGACATAGTGACTCCATTTGTGTCGGTTAAGGACCGATACACTGTACGTCCTTATGTCATGTTGAACGCAGCCTAACACTTAGCTGGCTGGATAAGTTGTTCCGACCACGAAGCCTAGTAGCTCGATTCAGGCCGGGGACACAAGTAGGGGTCCACAATCTAGATGGAAGTAAGGATGTACGGGGAGCCATTGGCGTAAGCCCAAGAGCGGGTTAAGTCACCGAGCACTCATGGCAGAGTGGTTCTCTGATTTTGCGGCACTGTTTAGACTCGCGACTCCTGAATTGTACCAACGGTGACTTGTTTGCGACCCTGACGGGGGAAGCAAGGTTTGTGTTAGGAATACCCCTCCAGCTGGATAGGAATCAATTCGAATCGCAGTCTCTCCCGGATAGTGAGAACTTGACTGAGCAGCGGCAACGTAGATTCAATTAATTTAATGATATGGTTAAATGGAAGATGATGATAATGTTGCCACGATTCATACCTGATATGGTTATTAATGTTTGCATCTTAATCAAATAATTGCTTAGTACAGGTGCTAATATAGATGACAGGTTAATGGCTAAAAGTCACTGCTAGTTCAGGTCAAGAGTGGATCATTATTACTTATGCTTTTCCGCAAAAAGAAAGTGTCAGCCAGATCCACTAAATTAAGTTATGCATGATCCTTGGTGTGATTTGTTTTTGTTTCCGATGGGTAAGTCTAGCTGTAATAGGAACGGGGATCCCGATCTTCCATCAGGTTCAAGATAAAAAACGATTTGTTTGGAGAGCGACACACCGATCCGGCTTTAGATCACAAAGACCCAAACCCTACAACCTTAGCACCACGTCTCCTCTGGTTATCAACCGTGTCACAATCCGGTTGACCTTGCCAAGAAGGCTAATTCTTGCTGCAAATCGAAGAACACAAGCAAGAACAAGATAAACCGCAACTCAATTGAAGTGACAATTGCAGATGAATGATTAAGCACTCGAAGTTGGGGTCTTGCAAATCGATAACGGCGACTGTTCAATGACAGATTGATCTAAAACAAACCCAAAACCTAATGTAGGTGGTGGCTATTGATTATATAGCCTAAGGGACGTCCAAGGATCCCTCTTCACGTCCTAAAGGTGTCCCAACACGTTACAAGGCCCAACGGCCCAAAAGAACGACAACGCAGCACCATGACAGATTCTGGATGTCAAATTATTTCGACGATTCCCATTGAGTCTGATAGAATTTTGATGTAGGACCACTTCCATTGGTTTCCTTATGAAATTATCTTTCCATCCATATGTGGATCATCAAAAACGGAGTTCGGATGCGTCCGAGGCGTCCATTTATTGTAGACTGATCCTAACGGCCAAGGCAGACTCGAACTCGGATTGGACTGGGCCTCTGGCTTGGCTTGGACATCCTTTCTAGCCTCCTAGGGTGGTGGCCAAGGAGGAGGACATCCAAGGCCATCTCTTAGTCATTCTCCATCTTCTTGGGGCGTGCTCCAACTTGGGCCTGGGTCCCAAAGATGTCTAACAAGCCCATGACGACAATGTAGCTCCTGCTAGAAATAGCGACAGAATATATTGGTGATTTGGAGGCCTTGCCGATGTGATATTGAGATGGAACCAGATCTATTTGAAAGCTTATCAAACAAGCTTTCCATCAAGTGCTCATTGACCTCGATCGCACTCCGGATGGATGAGTTATGGCCTTCCCAATGAGGCACTATCGGGCTACCGACGAACCAAAAGTTCAACTTTGATGAACTTCCATCATGAAACACATTTGAATCTACAATCAAATAGTGACATGTACATGTGGAACCAAGTGAATTATAACCAAAGCCACTATGCAAATGTAGGAATGAGCGCACCTTATAATCATTGTTCATATCTAAAGGTGCCATGTCCTCATCATCCTCTCCTTCTTGACAACAAACCGTCCTCGGTTTGAGCTTAGCTGGTGGACAAGTTGTCGGTAGTAGCCAACATTGCTCCCCTTCTTGAAATTTAACCTGTTGCCTTATTACAAAACATGGGGATTTCGACATGACAACATTATCGCTATTAGTGCCCTCTAGTTGATCATATTTTTGCACAATGAAAGGAGATTTCAGAGTTAAACAAATATAGACACGATGCACCATATACTCTCCTTTACAATTATATTTGCTAATAAAGTGATATGTACATCTAGATAACCATGGCAATCCTGCACAATTAAGTTTCTCTTCTAAACTACTAAGAGCATATAAAGTATCAAACTCAATATAACCCAAAGTATTTGAAGAATACAATAATTTCTTTTCTTTTTTTCGGTAGCAATGGGAAGCAAACGTTTATGTTCAGCATAAGTAATTGGTTCCAAAACAAGGAAAACTGAAGCATCATCAACTAATTCATCTTTATCACAAGGAACATCAAGCAAATTATCATGGGACAAAGATAAATCAAGAGAGGGTTCCACTAACAATTGCTCTATGATAGCATGGTTTGTGGAAAAATTTAGTACATTAAGACAATTTTCACCTTCCGTGAGTGTAGCACCATGGGCATTACCTGTGTTCTCAGCAGGAGTAATAGGTGCATTGTGAAGTGATGGTTCTGAATTTGCATATGAGGTTGTGAGCTCCTCATTTTCTTCCATGTCATCCTCTCGCTTATGGATATTATCCTGCAGAAGGTTAGTCATAGCAAGAGGAATAACAATAGATTCTTCCACCAAATGGTGCACCTCATCATATGAAATCAAAACAGGAGGTGGATTAACAAAGGTTTCTCGCATAAGAAGTTTCATATCATTCCAAGTTTGAGGTTTATCAGAAGGATCTAATGACTCCCACCAAGATAAAGCAGAATGTCGCAAAACACTAGCCGCATTTTTTACCTTCCTCCTTGGACACATAAAGCGAGTAGCAAATATATTGTCGATGGCAATTTCCCACTCCATGTACTCATCAGCACCTATACCATCATAAGTCGGTGGATACGAACAACTTGTCATTGTTAGAAGACAGCAAAAGACAATACAAAAATATTATCCCTATCAAATGACTACGTGGTTGTAGTGGTGTCACTTTTGACAGCAAGTGGAAGCATCTTACCAAGCTCTTACAAAGTTCTTACCAATGCAAGCAGTGGGCGGTACAACCAGCGGCTGGTTCGTGATACCTATGAGGTAGTGGTACCGAGATTGCAAGGACCTTTTTTCTGTACTGATCTGAAGTATATATGTGGAGCTTGGGAGGCACGAAAAAAAAAACAAATATATATATGTGGCACACAAGTCAGTGACAGACAACAATATTGAATAAATGTCCTGAGCACTTGTCCTAGTTGCTGGCCTATACGTGTTCCTATCACCAGTTGTGATAAACAAGAGGGGAAACAAGGATGAAAGAAAACAAGTATTAAAGGTAGCAATGGATATGAACAAGGCAAAAGGTACCACAAACAATAGAGCTATTGAGTGTTCCTTATGTGCTCCTTTTCGATATCTTCTATTCTCTTTTACTATTTTTTTTCTTTTATTTTTTTGTCCAATCTTTTTTTCTTGCTTTTGCTCTTTTGATATTTTTTTTTCAGCAAGGAGCACACAAGAATAAACTACAAAAAAATTTGAGCTCAATTGAATAAAAGATGTGGCCTATAGTAAATTAGGACTATGCTCTAAAAAGCATACCAAAACTTGGGGCCCAGAAACTCAATTTTCCTAATCGAATTTCGCAAATCTAATTTTTGCGAACCCAGCTTTGCTGGGATAAAATAGATCTAAAATTTTCTAGCGTTCTCTGTAGATATAAAATTTTCCCCGTTTCGAATTCGGATGCAAAAGTTATGACTGTTTTAAGGAAGCTGCTCGAATAAGGGTTTTAGTGGACACAAGATGCAAACCGATGGTGATACGGAATAGCGGCGGGTGGAGGGATCAACACAAACTAGAAAAGAACACAATCTAAACCAGCAACAAGACTTTGACCTAGGACACAAACTCAACAACGGACTCTGAAACTGAAATATGCAAAGGCTATGGCGCGGAAGGTTCTAGGACAGGAAATAAAAGTATGGCACTGGACTATGGGACGAATGCGAAACTCTCAAACTAGGGGATAAAAGTGAACCTGACGGTATACCTTAGCTCTGATTACCACTTAATGGGAACGGAGATCCTGATCTTTCGTCAGGTTTAAGATAAACAACTATTTGTTCGGAGAGCGACACACCGATCCGGCTTCAGATCACAAAGACCCAAACCCTGCAACCTTAGCACCACGTCTCCTCTAGTTATCAACCGTGTCACAATCTGGTTGACCTTGCCAAGAAGGCTAATCCCTGCTACGAATCGAAGAACACAAGCAAGAACAAGATAAAACGCAACTCAATTGAAGTGACAATTGTAGATGAATGATTAAGCACTCGAAGTTGGGGTCTTGCAAACCGATAATGGCGACTGTTCAATGATAGATTGATCTAAAACAAAACCCAAAACCTAATGTAGGTGGTGGCTACTGATTATATAGCCTAAGGGACGTCCAAGGATCCCTCTTCATGTCCTAAAGGTGTCCCAACACGTTACAAGGCCCAACGGCCCAAAAGAACGACGATGCAGCACCATGATAGATTCTGGACATCAAATTATTTTGACGATTCCCATTGATTCCGATGGAATTTTGATGTGGGACCACTTCCATTAGTTTCCTTATGAAATTATCTTTCCATCCATATGTGGATCATAAAAACTGGAGTTCGGATGCGTCCTGGGCGTCCATTTTATTGCAGACTGGTCCTGACGGCCGAGGCAGACTCGAACTCGGATTGGACTGGGCCTCTGGCTTGGCTTGGACGTCCTTGTAGGCCTCCTAAGGTGGTGGCCAAGGAGGAGGACGTCCAAGGCCATCTCTTAGGCATTCTCCATCTTCTTGGGGTGTGCTCCAAATTGGGCCTGGGTCCCAAAATGTCTAACAAGCCCATGACGATAGTGTAGCTCCCGCCAAAAATAGCGATAGAATATATTGGTGATTTAGAGGCCTTGCCGACATGATATTGAGAAGGAACCAGATCTATTTGAAAGCTTATCAAACAAGCTTTCCATCAAGTGCTCATTGACCTCAATCGCACTCCGGATGGATGAGTTATGGCCTTCCCAATGAGGCACTGTTGGGCTGCCGACGAACCGAAAGTTCAACTTTGATGAACTTCCATTATGAAATACATTTGAACCTACAATCAAATAGTGACATGTACATGTGGAACCAAGTGAATTATAACCAAAGCCACTATGCAAATGTAGGAATGAGCGCACCATTGTAATCATTGTTCATATCCAAAGGTGCCATGTCCTCATCAAGCTGAGTACATTCTCGTACTCAGGGTTTATTCCCTCTTGTTGCAGATGACCTTCTATATCAGGGCTTCTATAAGTATTGTCTCCACCCAGCGGATGATGAAGACTAGATCATGGGCATGATTGTTGTTTCTCTTATCTGAATGCTTTTGTAGGTTGTGATCAGCAAACCAGTATTTGTATTTGAACTCGGGTGTGTAAGTTAAACTATTTGCTTCCGCATACTTTACGAGACCTGTTTTGTAATAACAATAACTCTGAGGTGTTGTATCCTATTTGCAAACCATCTATGAAATGTTGTAACATACGATATGTTATGTTGAATTACTATGATCTTGGTTGTACGCAAGTTGGTTTGAAATCCTTCGAGGTTTCAGTTGACTACCGGGTTTATATGGGCTCAAGTGCGAGAATTTGATCGTTTCGGCGATTGTTTTTGTACTTGTGCTCTTATAAATTGGTCAGTTCTGTGACATGTGTAATGTCTTCAAAGGGTTCATGGGAGAAATGGCTACCTTTGGCTAAGTTCTACAACAATAGCTATCAGGAAAGCATCAAGATGGCCCCTTTTGAAGCTGTATATGGCCGTAAATGTAGAACTCCTCTGAATTGGGTTGAACTAGGTGAAAGAAGGTATTATGGTATTAACTTTGTCAAAGAAACCGAAGAGCAAGTTTGGATCATTCAGCAAAATATAGAAGCTACTCAATCAAGATAGAAGAGTTATGTGGACAAGAGAAGGAGTCCTCTTGTATTTGAAGTTGGTAATTATGTGTACTTTAAAGTATCACCAATGAAAAAGGAACAACAATTTGGTGTGAAACAAAAGCTGGTGCCCCGATATGTGGACCCATACAAAATTATTGAGCAATGTGGACCAGTAGCTTATAGACTTCAACTACCACCAGAGATGAGCGCCATCTTCAATGTTTTCCACGTCTCTCAATTGAAGAAATGTCTTCGTGTACCTGAAGAAGCATTTGAACCCACTAGGGTCAAGATCTAGTCCAATTTGACGTATGAAGAAAAACCTATCCAGGTGCTAGAAGATATGGAGAGAGTGACTAGAAGTAAGGTGGTTAAGTTCTATAAAGTGGTGTGGAACAACCATAGTGAGCAAGATGCAACATGGGAAAGGGACGATTTTCTGCGTGACGCCTACCCCACTTTCTACAAGGATTGGTAGGCCTTTCCAATCTTAGGATGAGATTTCTATAAGGGGGAGGGGCTGTAACACCCTAGTGTTAAGTATGCATTTGGCATTCGCATTGCACAAGCACAAGCATCATTGATCATTCATAAGCATGAGCATCTCAAATTTTATCTCTATGATTGCTTATATCACATGTGTTCATCACTAAATGCTTTACATATGCTAGGGTTTACATGTGACCATTGTATAAAATGCTTTGTGGGACCTTAGGGGTACCTTAAACATGTTTATAATGTCACATGGAATAACTTTGGTATTCATGACTTGGAACAATTTGGCCTCTAAGTCATGGTTATAGTGTAACCATTTTCAAGTTGTATGTTTGACCTAAGTTGAACTTTACACTAGATTGCTTGCATGGCTATGCACCCTTAAGAAAAGTTGTAGTACTTGACTAGGGTAACAACTTTTATTTTTGGGTCATGACCTAATTAGGTGCATAGCATGCACAAAAATAGCTCTCAAGTAGCAATAGAATTATTATTTTTGACTTCGAAAATTTTTCTAAGTCTGGGATCGCATTACAGTTTCAAGTGCTGCACTTTGGGATGATATAACTTGCAAACCGCTAGCATTTAGGCCAAAGTCCTTTAAGCATTATTGTAGATCATATGTAGCTCTACAATTTTTGTTAATACTCCTCTCAACAAATCGCCACTAGATTTGGAGTTAGAAGATCGCTAAGTTGCTTCATCAGGCTCTGTCGTCGGCTTTGATGGCCACATCCATGCCGGTGTCAGTGGCCGACCGGGGGCAGGCTAGGCACGCCACATGGTGGCCATACACCGGCGATGGCTCGACTAGTCTGGTCGAAGCATGCACAAAGGCACCGTGTGGGGGTATTAACCCCTATACCCTTACGGCTAAGCTTGGACCGGCCCGGATCGATGGGTCCGGTCCATCCAAAAGACGACGTGCGGCCCAGCCAACCTGGTTGGAGTCCCGTGCAGGGAGTCAAGGCGGATTTGGCGATCAAGCAGGATCCTAGTCGGTTAGAATAGGAATCCTTGTCTGGCCACATATGACAATTGTAACTGACTAGGATTAGTTTCTAGATCTGTAACCTTGCCCCCCGGACTATATAAGGCGGGCAGGGGATCCCTCTAAAAAAGATCTCTCATTGACATACAGCAATACCAATTAGACGTAGGACGTAGGTATTATGCCTTCTTGGTGGCCGAACCTGGATAAAACCTCGTGTCTGTCTTACATCACCGTCTTGTTTGTGACTTGTGCATCTATCTGCCGACAATCTACTACCTTGGGCATACCCCTAGGTAGACTGCCGACCATATTTCATCGACAGTGGCGCGCCAGGTAGGGGGTGTGCGTATTGCTCTCCAAGCAAACAAGACGGTCATCACCTCCAGCTCCATGGCTACTCCCAACGGCCTCACGTTCACCGTCGGCCCGATCACCTGGACCACCGGCTCCAACGATGCCATCGCCATGACCACAGGGGAGGCATGGATTCATTCTGCGCCGACCACTACTTCACTTACGTCGGCTACAGCTCCGACCACTATGGATACGGCTCCGACCACTACGGCTACAGCTCCAACCACGATGGATCTAACTTCGACCATGGTACATCTAGCTCCGACCACGCCTACATCACCTTCAGCCACGCCGACGACCCGTCATCCGCTTCCCCGCTACAAAGGGAAGCAGATTGACAACACCGACCTACTCGACTCCATCGATCAGGTCGGCACCAAACTCGCTAAAACCCTAGCTCTGGTAAGTACGATTCAAAGTCAACCTAATGAGCAGGTAACCGCTCCCCACAACAGATCTATCCGACCAGCTCGGACTAGTCATCCTATGCGACTTGGAACAGATCTCGTGGTCATATCTACTCCTGAGGGGTGCTCCGCTCGTCGCCAGCCGACCTTCGCAAGGTCTCCGACTCTCCGAGTATGAAGCCTCGACAAGAACCACTAGGTCCAACCCTATGGCCTACAAAACGCTGCTTCCAACTACACGTACAACCTACAACGCCGCCCGCATCTGTGTTCTATGCGCCGACCTCGGCAGAAGCCACGCAACTTTGTCAACATGGTCCGGATTGAAGATCATCGTGAAGGATCCGTCCACACGATCCAAGAGGGTGACTCTAGCTTCTCGTCTGGCACCGCATCTGATGCCTCCGTCCACACCAAGCTCCAGCATCATGAGGATGAAGGCGTCGAGTACGATCTGAGTATCCCAAATCACGCCCCAGGATTCCTGCAATTCCCGTCTTTCCCACCAAGGCGAGGGGGTTTGATCAACATAGTCAGCAATGATGAACCACCGACAGTTGGCGAAACAGAACAAGAAAGGACTGCACGCGAAGCACGCAACATTGACCGGTTTAATCGCCGACAAATTGAAGCCGAAGCAGACCAGGAGGCACGGTGCATAAGGGTCCAGCCATGTGACCTCAATGACACTTTCGACAGGGTGGGAGACAAACAAGTCTTCAAGACTCCAAGTGCTAACGTAGCCATCACCATGGCGACAATGCAACGGCTACCGAACACCCCGGAAACCCAAGCAGTTCGCGATGAAATACAAGCCTATCTAACGGCTGCTATGGCCCAGACCGCGGAGATTGCAAACCAAGCTCGGGCTCCATCCATGTCAGTCGAGTCAAGCCACAGCCGCTAGCACCCAAGTCATTCATAGCCACTCAACCAACGTGGCTCGCGCAACAACGATGGCCATGATGGTGGCCAGAATGACAACCATCGTTGGGACAATGACTGCCGGGACAACCGCGACAATCGCCGCGATAACCATGGTCGTAGAGCTAATCTAGATGGCAATTGGGATCGCCGCGATGGCAATAATGATCTCCGCCATTACCTTAGTGGATGGGATCTGCGCGCTCGCATCAACCAGAGAGCCGACGATCGAGCATCCTACGAAAGCCATCACCGTATGGAGTATGACACTACCCACTGGTCCGCCGGGTCTGAAGCAGTTTACTCCGCACCTTCGCCAAGTCATATGGCCCAAGAATTTCAAGCTCGAGAAACTTCAGAAATACAACGGCAAGGAAAACCCCGAATTATGGGTCATGCTCTACAAAACTGTGTGCCGATCAGCCATGGCTAACGAGCATGTCATGTCTAACTACTTCCCAGTCACTGTTGGTCATGCAGGTCACCAATGGCTGGTTAGCTTGCCAGCGAACTATTTTGATTCTTGGCAGGAGCTCAAGCAGGCCTTCATCGACAATTTCATCGCTACTTGTGAACAACCCGGCAACAAGTATGATCTGCAATGGATCCAAGATCGGAAAGACGAACCACTGCGCAAGTACGTTCGGCGTTTCTTGGAGATGCACATCAAGGTCCCATCAATCTCCGACAACGAGGCAATCGAGGCTTTCGTCACTGGTCTCCGCTTCCACGACACCCTAAGAGACAAGCTCCTCCGGAAGAGACCCGAATCAGTCACAGCGCTCTAGGCCACCGCTAAGAAATATGTGGACACCGACGATGCTAAAAAGATAATTGTTGAAGAAGCAGCAAGGGTTCCACGCTCCGACCACCCTCCACAGCCACGATGATTACCGCGGTAGTCAGTGGTCGGAACGACAATTTTGACCGCCGCAACCGGCGCAATGACTCCCACGACCACCGTGACCAACGTAATCAGTGGCGCAACCGCCATGACGATTATAGGAGCAAGCGTGCTCGGGAAGACGACGGCGAGGTCAATACCGTTAAAAAGGGGGGCAGATG
Organism: Miscanthus floridulus; assembly: GCF_019320115.1. Classification (NCBI taxonomy): domain Eukaryota; kingdom Viridiplantae; phylum Streptophyta; class Magnoliopsida; order Poales; family Poaceae; genus Miscanthus; species Miscanthus floridulus. Next base: position 26,423,840 of record NC_089591.1, on the reverse strand, counting down.
TCGTAACTACGAAGACAACTACGCCAAAGCATTGAAGGGGCCCTGCCAGCTCCATCCTAAGTCAAACCATACCATGGAGAATTGCCACGTCCTCAAGACTATCTACACGCGTCAACAGGCTTCGGATACGTCCGACAAGCCTAATGACGCAGGGGAACAGTGCAATGAGGATAATGACGACGACGATGCAGACCCTCGTCACAAATACGTCAAGCCAACCGATTGCGTGCACACCATCATCGGCGACAAGGTGTCCATTGAGACCAAATGAGAATGCAAGCTGCTCGCCCATGCTTGCTTGAACGTGGCAAACACTGACAACCTTCTCACTGATCCACGGCTCCCACCATGGTCTCACCGTGAAATCTACTTCAGCAGGAAGGACCAATGGGCCACCATACCTGAGCCAGGGCATTTTCCCCTAGTCCTCGACCCTTGTATCAACAAGGTTTAGTTCGATAGGGTACTGATTGACGGCGGCAGCTCCATTGATATACTATTCAAGAACAGTCTGCCTGCCCTGAAAATAGCCCAAGCGGACTTGAAGCCGTACGAAGCATAGTTCTGGGGCGTTCTCCCCAGATAGAGCTCTACACCTCTCGGGTAGATCACGCTACCTGTGCAATTTGGGACTTCGGACCACTTCCGCACCGACTACGTCAACTTTGTGGTCGCTAACTTTGATGGCACCTACCATGCTATTCTTGGTCGACCGTCGCTCACCAAGTTCATGGCCATACCTCATTACAGGTATCTGGTGCTCAAGATGCCTACTGAGAAGGGAGTTCTAACCCTCAGGGGCAATGTATACGCAGCTTATACCTATGAGGACGACAGCTTCAAAATAGCAAAGGCCCATGACCTCTCTATTTGCATGGCCGAGACTGTGCTCGACACTAAGGAGACCTCAGCCGACCACCTAAAGATCCCAGACCTCGAGACTCCACGCAAGAACATCAAGTCAAAGGAGCACAAGGTGATCCAGCTGGTCGATGGCGACTCTAGCAAAATGGCCCTTATCGGGACCAACCTAGATCCCAAATAGGAAGACATGCTCGTCGGGTTCTTGAGGAGCAATGTGGATGTGTTCGCATGGAAACCTGTCGACATGCCCGGTGTACCTCGGAACTTGATCGAGCACTCCTTAAATGTCAATAGCAAGGCCAAACCAATCAAGCAGAAGCTACGATGGTTTGCTCACGATAAAAAGGAGGCGATTAGGGTAGAAGTCACACGGCTTTTGGCAGCCGGATTTATTAAAGAAGTGTATCATCTGGAGTGGTTAGCCAACCCGGTTCTTGTACGCAAAAAGAATAATGAATGGAGAATGTGCGTTGATTATACTGATCTCAACAAACACTGCCCTAAGGACCCCTTTGGCTTACCTCGCATAGACGAGGTCGTAGATTCAACCGCCAGTTGCGAGCTGCTTTCCTTTCTCGATTGCTACTCTGGTTATCACTAGATCGCTCTCAAAAAGGATGATCAGATCAAGACGTCTTTCATCACGCCTTTCGGCGCCTACTGCTACACGACTATGTCAGTTCGGGCTCAAGAATGCCGGGGCTACATACCAACACACCATTTAGGCCTGCCTCGCAGACGAGATAAAAGATGACCTAGTAGAGGCCTATGTGGATGATGTAGTTGTCAAAACCAAGGAAGCACATACCCTTGTTGACAACCTAAAACGTACCTTTGCGGCCCTCAATACATTCCAATGGCAGTTAAACCCAAAGAAGTGCATCTTTGGTGTTCCTTCTGGCATATTGCTAGGCAACGTCAGTCAGTTACGACGGCATACTGCCCTAATCTAGGAGAAAGTCAAAGCTATCTTAGACATCAAGCCCCCCAAGAAGGTGAAGGATGTCTAGAAGCTTACCGGATGCATGGCTACCCTAAGCCATTTCATATCAAGATTAGGAGAAAAAGGGCTACCATTTTTCAAACTGCTCAAGGCATCCGAGAAGTTTGAGTGGTCGGAAGAAGCAGACGCTGCCTTTACGTAGCTAAAACATTACCTTACATCATCCTCTAGTCCTCACTGCTCCTAGAGAAGACGAAACCCTCCTACTTTACATTGCAGCAACCAATCGAGTGGTCTCCACTACCATGGTGGTCGAGCGTGACGAGCTAGGGCCACGCCTATAAGGTACAGCGGCCAATTTATTTCGTCAGCGAGGTACTCAATGAATCTAAGACTAGGTACCCATAGATTCAGAAACTGCTCTACGCCATACTGATAACATCCCGAAAGTTGAGACATTACTTCGACGGATATCATGTGGTGGTCATGACCGAGTACCCTTTTGGGGACATCATTCGCAATAAGGATGCGAACGGGTGCATTGTTAAATGGGCAATGGAGCTATGCCCCTTCTCCTTGGAATTTGCAAGTCGTACTACAATCAAGTCTCAGGCACTCATTGATTTCATCGTCGAGTGGACAGACTTAAGCACCCCTGCCTCTCCGGGATCCAACAAATATTGGACGATGTACTTCGATGGCTCCCTCAACATTGATGGTGCGGGAGCAGGGGTTCTTTTCGTGTCACCATCCAAGGAGCAGCTCCGGTACATGCTCAGGATTTATTTCCCAGCATCTAATAACGCCGCCGAGTATGAAGCATGCCTGCATGGTTTACGCATTGCAGTTGAGCTTGGTGTTAAACATCTCTATGTCTACGGAGACTCAGCTCTGGTCATCAACCAACTCAACAAGGACTGGGACACGACCAGCGAAAAGATGGACGCATACTACAAATCGATAAGAAAGCTGGAAGGCAGGTTTTATGGCATCGAGTACATACACATGGTCTAGGACAAGAACCAAGCAACGGACATGCTGTCAAAGTTAGGATCATCCTAAGCCAAAATCCCACATGGCGTATTCATCCAAGACCTGCTCACGCCTTCCATCGAAGAGGAAGATTCCACGGTCGACAAAGCTCCGGACCAACAATTGGTGGCTACGGTTCCGGTGCCAAGCACAACCGAGCCGCCTCCGACCACTCATGAGCCAGACTGGAGAGTACCTTTCATCAAGTACTTAATAGATGGCAGTGGTTATACTGATCAGACAGAAAATGAGTGCCTGATGCGTCGCAGTAAGTAGTATCTGCTCGTCGATGGCAAGTTATGGCGCAAAAACACAAAGGAAGAAATCCTGATGAAGTGTATAACCCAGGAAGAAGGCGAACATCTCCTGGACCAAATCCACTTTGGCTCCTGTGGCAACCACGCTGGCCTCAAGAACACTGGTCAGTAAGGCTTTCCGATCAGGGTTTTATTGGCCGTCAGCAGTAGCCGACGCAGAGAAGCTAGTCCACCACTATGAGGTTTGTCAGTTCTTTGCCAAAAGAATCCATGTACCAGCACACAAGATCCAGATGATACCAGCCTCTTGGCCCTTTACATGCTGGGGACTGGATATGATCGGGCCCTTCAAACCGGCTCCTAGGAAATTTACATGTGTTTTTGTGCTGATTGACAAATTTTCTAAGTGGATAGAATACATGCCTTTGGTACAGGCATCTTCGGAAAAGGCTGTCATGTTCCTCGACCAGGTCATCCACCATTTCAGCATACCCAATAGCATCATCACCGATCTGGGTACTCAGTTCATCGGGAACGTTTTTTGGGACTTCTGCGATGAAACGAGCATAGTAGTAAAATACGTCTCGGTGGCGCACCCTAGAGCTAATGGACAAGTCGAGTGGGCAAATGGCATGATCTTGGACACATTGAAGAAGAGGATGTATAGAGACAATGACAAAGCTCCCGAGAGGATGGCTTAAGGAGTTACCAGCCGTGGTCTAGGGCCTCCGAACTTAGCCCAGTCGTAACACTGGCGTTTCACCATACTTAATGGTTTATGGCGCTGAGGCAGTCCTCCCACCAGATATAGCTTTCAGACCAGCAAGGGTAGAGAACTTCGACTGAGGGCAAGGTCAATGAAGTACGGGAGCTAGAAGTAAACAGCACAGAAGAGAAAAGGCTCGATTCTTGTGTACGTACGGCCAAATACCTTGCTGTTTTGCGCAGGTACTACAACAAAAATATTAAAGAGCGGTTCTTCATGGTCGGGGATTTGGTCCTAAGTGGAAGACAAACCAGGCTGGTGTCCACAAACTTGCAACCCCATGGGAGGGACCATTCATGATCAAGGAAGTCACATGACCAACGTCTTATAGGTTGGCTCGCCTAGAACGGTACGGACGTACCAAACTCATGGCACATCGACAAGCTTAGACGTTTCTATGCTTAACTACTGAGATATGTACTCCTTTTGTACTTTCGATTTCCTTCAATAAAGCAATTATGATTTCTCCAACCACTCTAATGTGTCATTTCAAATTTTATGGTTATTCTAACTTAGCTAGTAAAAACCGACCACCACTCCTATGGTTTTTGGAGCAGGCCCTATCTCCGGTTCCTCCCAATACGTGCATGGGATCCGCTCTCTACGTTACGGGTGATTGGTAGGCCCCCCTTGGTTTAACTTGTCTGCGTCTACATGTGCACAGGTCACCGAACCTCACACTCCGACCACATGGAAAACTAGGGCCGCACAAACTTTTTGGGATGATGTGTCAAGCACGATGGTACAACTAAACAGAATGTTAATACGTTCTTACTTAGTTACACCAACATAAAGTATCAAGCTTAAATACGCTTTATACAAAGCAAACAAGCTTATAATAATATATAGTTACGTTATTACAAGCTTGCCTAAAGAGGCTCAAGTTCACAATAACACAACTATGTCCTCTTTCTACAGCTCTAAGCCTATTACATTGGCTGGTCGGGGCGCATGGCACTTACTGCTTGCCGCTTCCGATACCCTACTCGAGTCTCAGGGACTCTTGTGCTAGTTGAGTTGAAGGGGATGGCCCCGCCGGTGCCTGGCTGGTCGAGACCGCAGGCTTCATTGGTTGGCTTGCAGCTGATGGCATTTCCAGCTGACTCATCGATGGCGTACCCTATACAGGTGCTGTCCCACCTCCACATAGGTTAATATCGCCAATTATCTTTGATGACAAGTCCAGCTGGGCCGTCCGAAGCTCCTCTGCCTTGTCTGGGTCTACCTCCTTCGGGTACCCAGCCTCCAGGTGCTTGAGATCGATCAAGGGGTAGTGAGCACGCACCATGCTTAGTACATGGGCACCCGTGTACTCACCAGCCTCCTTCACGAACTCCTAGAACCATCCCCACGCTTGTCTGCATCTCTCGACCAGCCCGAGCTGGGGCGTCCTCAGCTCTTCCTCTGTGAGTGCCGGGACGATAAGGTCGAGGACGGGCACAATGCCAGTTGCCACTTCTTGGCACTAGTTCTTCCACGTGTCCCGCTCCTCGGTGGCCTTGAGGCATCGTGCTTTCTAGTCATCACGCTCTCTGAACACGGCCTCTAGGTGCTTCTTGGCATTGACTTTCAAAACTAAACACAGTACAAGACATCAAATGTGAAAACACGACAAGGCAAGGTGGGCAACAGAATGAGAAAGGTGATCTAGAATACTTACTTTTTAGTTCCTCCTTCATTTTGTTGGTGTGGTCTTGGAGTTGAGACTGGCTACGTGCTAGCTTCATGTTGTCCTCCTTCAAGCGACCACACTCTGCGGTCACACAGCTATTTTCCCCTTGGAGGCAGGCCACTTCAGCTTCTAAACCTGAATTACAGCTGTTACTACCAAGAATACAACAACACAAGTCCTACACTTGCTATGATAAGATGAAACTTTACTTGTTTTCTCCAGCTCTTTGTTATTGAGCTGGCCGACTAGGTTTTGGTTCTGTGTTTCTCGATCTGTCTTCTCCTAGTCGGTGGCTTCGAGTTGGCGTCAGCAAGCATTCCACTTCGGCCGCCAGTTCTTTATTGGTCGCTGTGATTCCTTCAATCTGGTCAAAGCACCTCTTTTGGTATTTTGCGGTTTTCATCAGGTCCTGCATATAGACAAGCTAAGTCAGATAGTTAGACTACATAATAGGGTCAAGGATTCAAGCCAAACATACCTAGACTTCTGTCACCAGACGCTTAGCCGCCCGTTCGACTCTTAGGGTCTCTTCGACCTCTGGGATTTCTTCGTGCATAACCCATTCGTCGTTCCTGATAGCGCGACACATATACATGTTGTCGCCTATCTTGGGGATGGCCTAGGACCTCTTCTACTTCTTCCTCTTCAGCCTCCTATTTGGGAGGCGGTGCTGGTCTAGAGTCTGCAGACTCCACAACCACCAGGGCTTTTCCACGAGCCGTCACGTCGGCAAGAATGCTCTGGGCCACTTCTGGCTGCTGCTCCTTAGCTAGATCTGGCTCCCTTAGCGCCATGGTATCCGCCTCAGCAGGGTTCATGCTTGGAGCACTTGTACTCTGCTCGGCTGTCTTCTCGACCAGCCGCTCGGGGACTGGCGTCTGGTCATCCGCCTGCTGGGGTCCAGGCAGAGTTCCTACTACAGGTTCCTCCACGACTGGCTGCTGGGCAGTTTGTCCCACCGTTGCTGGCGAAGTTGTGCCGCACCCAGCTAGCTGGTCGGGGTTCTCAGTGGACGTGACCTAATATATCAGAGACAAGTTCAGAGGATAATAGTATCCAATGCAAATTACAAGCTTACATCAAAGATATAGATACTTATAGCTTTGATTTGTGGAATGATGTTGCGAAGGAGCGTCTCCTCGACCGCCCCTGCTCCACGTGCTCGACAGGTTCCACCGGGTCTCTTTCCACCTCTAGTACAGGCATTGGGGTTTGATGCTCGACATTTCCCTCGTTTGTCCTCTGTGTTGCAGTGGTCGGTGATGCGACCACTGCTGGCACAGAGGAGCCACCTTGCTCCGACGATCCCATCTGTCTTCTCCTCTTTCGAGGGACGAGCCGGAAGATGTCCGCATCCTCTGCTTCGTTCGTCCGACAGGGGGAAGATGGCTTGGCAGTCGTTTGCTGGCCGCTGGACACTTGCCTAGTGGCTCTGGTCGATGCGTCCTCCATAGTCTCGAGTGCCGCCCAGTGGACGTCGTCGGTCCTAGTGCTGGTCTGGGCGGCTGGGCCGGACAGCTTGAGGCCAATCTACACCAGGGGGGAGGCGACACGAACACTGCTGCCCGGTCACGACCATTACACTGAGGCACAAAGCGGGGACAATAGTCAATTTATGGTTACAATATGACTCTACAATTAAAAGGAGGCATCATTTACCTTTGGGGGAGGTCAAGCCTAGCTTGAAGGCGTGCTCGATGTCGTTCAGCCTAACATAATTGGGATCGGCCAGGTTGAAGAGCTCCCCAATCCTGGCCTTGATTTCCATCTTGTCGAGCGGCTCCTTCCTGGTCCTTGTTGGATCGGCGCTCCCCTGGTACTCGAAGCCTGGATGAACCCTCTTCTGGTAGGGCTGGATCCTTTGGCTGATGAAGTTCCCGACCACACTTGGTCCATCTAGCTTTCCCCACGGGATCATCCTGAGCAGTTCGGCGATCTGCACCAGGCTCTCGGGCTTCTCTGTCCAGCTATTCTTCTTCTCTGGAATCAGCCCCACATCGCATAGGGTGATGGTGTTCAGTTCTTCATGGATGTAGAACCACTTCTTGTACCACTCATCTAGCGAGGTGTTCCAGGGGCAGTGCAAATATTGTGCTTTCATGCCATCGCGAAGATTCAGGTAGATGCCTCCGGCTATCTTCGAGCCACCGCTCCCTTTCTTCCGAAGACAGAACAGGTGGCGAAAGAGGTCGAAATGGGGCTAGAAGCCACCATAAGACTCGTAGAGATGGATGAAGGTGGAGATAAGGAGAATCGAGTTCGGATGCAGATTGCAAATCCCAATCTCGTAGTACAAGCAGAGACCCTGAAGGAAAGGGTGCACTAGAATCCCAAAACCCCGTTTGAAGAAGTCTTCAAAAACCACAATCTCACCTGGTTGTGGATCAGGGAAGCTTTCTCCTTCGGCACACTGCCATCCTGCTGAGTGCCTTGTTGTGGAGCACTCCCATGGCGACGAGGTCCTCGATGGTCTGCTCATTGCTCCGCGACTTCCACCATTCCTTTGCCATGACCCCTGCCTTTCTTCTGGGTAGTCTCTCTTCGCCATTAGTCTATCCTTACTAAGGGGGTGGATGCGGTGGCAAGGGGATTGGCGATGATTTTTGGAGGAATAGGGTTCGGCAGGAGGAAGAAGAAGGTTGCGGCGGCAGATGACAATGGGGAACGGTGTGAGTAACTTACCAGATCTACATTATATAAAACAAAGAGCTCCGTCATTTCAGTTCGCCCAAGATTATTGGGAGTCGTGTGCACGCGCCGCAGACAGTTGTTCACACAACCTCGAAATCTATGCCTAATAAATGCGCTCCTTCGTTACCAGTGTACGCGCCTCTTCATTGATAGTGTAAGAGGGCCCACACAGACGCACCTCCATACAGGTGCCAAGCGAGTGTTTGCCAGAAAAGAGTAAGAAGATAGAATGACATACTATACCCATTTGCTTTTTTGACCAGGCGTGTTAGACTGGACTTGGCAGAGAATAGAGATAAATAAATACAACGAATAAATACATTTATGGCGTTTGAGTTTTTGATGCCTATTTCGCGCTCAAGGATAGATCAGACTCTTATAATGCTCTGGGACCGCCCAGACCACTGAAGTGCTCAGGGACTGCCTAGACCACTGCCCTGCTCGTGGACCGCCTAGACCACTAAAGTGCTCGAGGACTGTCCAGACCACTGCTGTGCTCGGGGACTGCCCAGACCACTAACGTGCTCGGGAACCGGCCAGACCACTGAAGTGCTCGGGGACTATCCAGACCACTGCTGTGCTCGGGGACTACCTAGACCACTAACATGCTCGGGGACTGTCCTAGACCACTACTGTGCTCGGGGACTGCCCAGACCACTAACGTGCTCGGAGACTACTCCGACCACTATCATGCTCGGGGACTGTTCCGACAACTGATGTGCTCGAGGGCTATCCCGACCACTGATTGGAGAATCGTTCTTCTCGGCTACATGTGATTTGTACTCACATATAGTGGAGAGATATTTATTTAGACCTTGCTACAAGGCTCATACTTCGCTTTCCAGCAAGCTCGGGGACTACATCGGTACGATGCACCTGCCGGTGCATCTCGTATTGCTTGTTCAACAATTGGGTTCTCAACTTAACTTGGAATTCTTTTTAGACCCTGGCACCATGTGCCTACTTCACCTACTACCAGGCTCGGGGACTAAGTGGGCACACTTCACCTTACGGTGAATGTGTTTGTTTTTCGACCACTACGCCTCTGATGATCAAAGATGCTACGCTCCAAGACGCACTTACATTTCTTTTCAGAAATACAAGTGGGCACACTTCCCTGGGATGGAAATCTTTTTCTTTTTTCTTAAGAGCACCATACATTCTTCAGACAACCTATTTCTCTGGCGACGACTGGTGGTTCGAAAGATGTTAAGGACTCGGGCATAACTTGTCGGAGAAGGTCGAAATGGCAGTGTCGCAGCAGTAATACATGGTGCTCGGGGACTAGCTGTGGGGGTATTAACCCCTATACCCTTACGGCTAAGCTTGGACCGGCCCTGGATCGATGGGTCCGGTCCATCCAAAAGATGACGTGTGGCCCAGCCAACCTGGTTGGAGTCTCGCGTAGGGAGTCAAGGCAGATTTGGCGATCAAGCAGGATCCTAGTCGATTAGAATAGGAATCCTTGTCCGGCCACATATGACAATTATAACTGACTAGGATTAGTTTTCAGATCTGTAACCCTGCCCCTCGGACTATATAAGGCGGGCAGGGGATCCCTCTAAAAAACATCTCTCATTGACATACAGCAATACCAATCAGACGCAGGACATAGGTATTACGCCTTCTTGGCGGCCGAACCTGGATAAAACCTTGTGTCTGTCTTGCATCACCGTCTTGTTTGTGACTTGCGCATCTGTCTACCGACAATCTACTACCTTTGGCGCCAGGTAGGGGGTTATCACCAGATCGCTCTCAAAAAGGATGATCAGATCAAGACGTCTTTCATCATGCCTTTCGGCGCCTACTGCTACATGACTATGTCGTTCGGGCTCAAGAACGCCGAGGGCTACATACCAACGCGCCATTCAGGCCTGCCTCGCAGATGAGATAAAAGATGACCTAGTAGAGGCCTATGTGGATGATGTAGTTGTCAAAACCAAGGAAGCACATACCCTTGTTGACAACCTAAAACATACCTTTGCGGCCCTCAATACATTCCAATGGAAGTTAAACCCAAAGAAGTGCATCTTTGGTGTTCCTTCTGGCATATTGCTAGGCAACATTGTCAGTTACGACTGGCATACAGCCCTAATCCGGAGAAAGTCAAAGCTGTCTTAGACATGAAGCCCCCCAAGAAGGTGAAGGATGTCTAGAAGCTTACCAGATGCATGGCCGCCCTAAGCCGTTTCATATCAAGATTAGGAGAAAAAGGGCTACTATTTTTCAAACTGCTCAAAGCATCCATGAAGTTTGAGTGGTCGAAAGAAGCAGACGTTGCCTTTACATAGCTAAAACATTACCTTACATCACCTCCAGTCCTCACTGCTCCTAGAGAAGATGAAACCCTCCTACTTTACATTGTAGCAACCAATCGAGTGGTCTCCACTACCATGGTGGTCAAGCGCGACGAGCCGGACCACGCCTATAAGGTACAGTGGCCAATTTATTTCATCAGCGAGGTACTCAACGAATCTAAGACCAGGTACCCATAGATTTAGAAACTGCTCTATGCCATACTGATAACATCCCGAAAGTTGAGACATTACTTCGATGGATATCATGTGGTGGTCATGACCGAGTACCCTTTGGGGGACATCATTCGCAATAAGGATGCGAACGGGCGCATTGTCAAATGGGCAATGGAGCTATGCCCCTTCTCCTTGGAATTTGCAAGCCGTACTACAATCAAGTCTCAGGCACTCGTCGATTTCATCATCGAGTGGATAGACTTAAGCATCCCTGCCTCTTCGGGATCTGACGAATATTGGACGATGTACTTTGACGGCTCTCTCAACATTGACGGTGCAGGAGCAGGGGTTCTTTTCGTGTCACCATCCAAGGAGCAGCTCCGGTACATGCTTAGGATTTATTTCCCAGCATCTAATAACGCCGCCGAGTATGAAGCATGCCTACATGGTTTACGCATTGCGGTTGAGCTTGGTGTTAAATGTCTCTATGTCTATGGAGACTCGGCTCTAGTCATCAACCAACTCAACAAGGACTGGGACACAACCAGCGAAAAGATGGATGCATACTGCAAATCGATAAGAAAGCTGGAAGGCAGGTTCTATGGCATCGAGTACATACACATGGTCTAGGACAAGAACCAAGCAGCGGACGCGCTGTCAAAGTTAGGATCATCCCGAGCCAAAATCCCACATGGCGTATTCGTCCAAGACCTGCTCACGCCTTCCATCGAAGCCACGATCGACAAAGCTCTGGACCAGCAATTGGTGGCTACGGTTTTGGCGCCAAGCACAACTGAGCCGCCTCCAACCACTCATGAGCTAGACTGGAGAGTACCTTTCATCAAGTACTTAATAGATGGCAGCAGTTATACTGATCGGACAGAAAACGAGCTCCTGATGCATCGCAGTAAGCAGTATCTGCTCGTCGATGGCAAGTTATGGCGCAAAAACGCAAAGGAAGAAATCCTGATGAAGTGTATAACCTAGGAAGAAGGCAAACATCTCCTGGACCAAATCCACTCTAGCTCCTACGGCAACCACATGGACTCAAGAACACTGGTCGGTAAGGCTTTTCAAGCAGGGTTTTATTGGCCGTCAGCAGTAGCTGACGCAGAGAAGCTAGTCCGCCACTGTGAGGGTTGTCAGTTCTTCGCCAAAAGAATCCACGTACCAGCACACGAGATCCAGATGATACCAGCCTCTTGGCCCTTTGCATGCTGGGGACTGGATATGATCGGGCCCTTCAAACTGGCTCCTGGGAAATTTACATGTGTTTTTGTGCTGATTGACAAATTTTCTAAGTGGATAGAATACATGCCTTTGGTACAGGCATCTTTGGAAAAGGCTGTCATGTTCCTCGACCAGGTCATCCACCATTTCAGCATACCCAACAGCATCATCACCGATCTGGGTACTCAGTTCACCGAGAACATTTTTTGGGACTTCTGCAATGAAAGGAGCATAGTAGTAAAATACGTCTCGGTGGTGCACCCTAGAGCTAATGGACAAGTCGAGTGGGCAAATGGCATGATCTTGGATGCATTGAAGAAGAGGATGTATAGAGACAACGACAAAGCTCCCGGAAGATGGCTCAAGGAGTTACCAGCCATGGTCTAGGGCCTTCGAACTCAGCCCATTCGTAACACCGGCGTTTCACCATACTTTATGGTTTACGGCGCTGAGGCAGTCCTCCCACCAGATATAGCTTTCAGACCAGCAAGGGTAGAGAACTTCGACAAGGGCAAGGTCAATGAAGTACAGGAGCTAGAAGTAAACAACGTAGAAGAGAAAAGGCTCGATTCTTGTGTACGTACGGCCAAATACCTTGCTGTTTTGCACAAGTACTACAACAAAAATGTTAAAGAGCGGTTCTTCGTGGTCGGGGATTTGGTCCTAAAGTGGAAGACGAACCAGGCTGGTGTCCACAAACTTGCAACCCCATGGGAGGGACCATTCATGATCATGGAAGTCACACGACCAACGTCTTATAGGTTGGCTCGCTTGGACGGTATGGACGTACCAAACTCGTGGCACATCGACAAGCTTAGACGTTTCTATGCTTAACTACTGAGATATGTACTCCTTTTGTACTTTCGATTTCCTTCAATAAAACAATTATGATTTCTCCGACCACTCTAATGTGTCATTTCGAATTTTATGGTTATTCTAACTTAGCCAGTAAAAACCGACCACCACTCCTTCTATGGTTTTCGAAGCAGGCCCTGTCTCTGATTCCTCCCAATATGTGCATGGGATCCACTCTCTACGTTACGGGTGATCGGCAGGTCCCCCTTGGTTTAACTTGTCTGCGTCTACGTGTGCATAGGTCACCAGACCTCACACTACGACCACATGGAAAACTAGGGCCGCACAAACTTTTCGGGATGATGTGTCGAGCACGATGGTACAACTAAACAGAATGTTAATACGTTCTTACTTAGTTACACCAACATAAAGTATCAAGCTTAAATACGCTTTATACAAAGCAAACAAGCTTATAATAATATACAGTTACGTTATTACAAGCTTGCCTGAAGAGGCTCAAGTTCACAATAACACAACTATGTCCTCTTTCTACAGCTCTAAGCCTATTACATTGGCTGGTTAGGGTGCATGGCACTTACTGCTCGCCGCTTCCGATACCCTACTCGAGCCTCGGGGACTCTTGTGCTAGTTGAGCCGAAGGGGATGGCCCCGCCGATGCCTGGCTAGTCGAGACCGTAGGCTTCATTGGTTGGCTTGCAACTGATGGCATTTCCAGCTGACTCGTCAATGGCGTACCCTGTACAGGTGCTATCCCACCTCCACATAGGTTAATATCGCCAATTATCTTTGACGACAAGTCCAGCTAGGCCGTCCAAAGCTCCTCTGCCTTGTCTGGATCTACCTCCTTTGGGTACCTAGCCTCTAGGCACTTGAGATCGATTAGGGGGTAGTGAGCACGCACCATGCTTAGTACATGGGCACCCGTGTACTCACCAGCCTCCTTCACGAACTCCTGGAACCATCCCCACGCTTATCTGCATCTCTCGACCAGCCCGAGCTAGGGCATCCTCAGCTCTTCCTCTGTGAGCGTCGGGTCGATAAGGTCGAGGACGGGCACAATGCCAGTTGCCACTTCTTGGCACCGGTTCTTCCACGTGTCCCGCTCCTCAGTGGCCTTGAGGCATCGTGCTTTCTAGTCATCACGCTCTCTGATCACGGCCTCTAGGTGCTTCTTGGCATTGACTTTCAAAACTGAACACAGTACAAGACATCAAATGTGAAAACACGACAAGGCAAGGTGAGCAACAGAATGAGAAAGGTGATCTAGAATACTTACTTTTTAGTTCCTCCTTCATTTTGTTGGTGTGGTCTTGGAGTTGAGACTGGCTGCGTGCTAGCTTCACGTTGTCCTCCTTCAGGCAACCACACTCTACGGTCACATAGCTATTTTCCCCTTGGAGGTGGGCCACTTCAGCTTCTAAACCTGAATTACAGCTGTTACTACCAAGAATACAACAACACAAGTCCTGACACTTGCTATGATAAGATGAAACTTTACTTGTTTTCTCCAGCTCTTTGTTATTGAGCTGGCCGACCAGGTTTTGGTTCTATGTTTCTCGATCTGTCTTCTCCTAGGTCGGCGGCTTCGAGTTGGTGCCGCAAGCAGTTCCACTTTCGGCCGCCAGTTCTTTATTGGTCGCCGTGATTCCTTCAATCTGGTCGAAGCACCTCTTTTGGTATTTTGCGGTTTTCATCAGGTCTTGCATATAAACAAGCTAAGTCAGATAGTTAGACTACATAACAGGGTTAAGGATTCAAGCCAAATGTACCTGGACTTCTGTCACCAGACGCTTGGCCGCCTGTTTGACTCTTAGGGTCTCTTCGACCTCTGGGATTTCTTCGTGCATAACCCATTTGTTGTTCCGATAGCGCGACACATATACATGTCACCTATCTTGGGGACGACCCAGGACCTCTTCTACTTCTTCCTCTTTAGCCTCCTATTCGGGAAGCGGCGCTGGTCTAGAGTCTGCAGACTCCACAACCACCAGGGCTTTTCCATGAGCTGTCGCGTCAGCAAGAACGCTCTAGGCCACTTCTGGCTGCTGCTCCTCAGCTAGATCCGGCTCCCTTGGCGCCATGGTATCTGCCTCAGTAGGGTTCATGCTCAGAGCACTTGTACTCTGCTCGGCTGTCTTCTCGACCAGCCACTCGGGGACTAGAGTCTGGTCATCCGCCTGCTGGGGTCTAGGCGGAGTTCCTACTACAGGCTCCTCCACAGCTGGCTGCTGGGCAGTTTGTCCCGCCGTTGCTGGCGAAGTTGTGCCGCACCCGGCTAGCTGGTCGGGGTTCTCGGTGGACGCCGACCTAATATATCAGAGACAAGTTTAGAGGATAATAGTATCCAATGCAAATTACAAGCTTACATCAAAGATATAGATACTTACAGCTTTGATTTGTGGAATGATGTTACGAAGGAGCGTCTCCTTAACCACCCCTGCTCCGCGTGCTCGACAGGTTCCACCGGGTCTCTTTCCACCTCCGGTACAGGCGTTGGGGTTTGATGCTCGATGTTTCCCTCGTTTGTCCTCTATGTTGCAGTGGTCGGTGATGCAACCACTACTGGCATAGAGGAGCCACCTTGCTCCGATGATCCCATCTGTCTTCTCCTCTTTTGAGGGACGAGCTAGAAGATGTCCGCATCCTCTGCTTTGTCGTCCGATAGGGGGAAGATGGCTTGGCAGTTGTTTGCTAGGCCACCAGACTGCTTGCCAGCGGCTCTAGTCGATGCGTCCTCCACAGTCTCGAGTGCTGCTTAGTGGACATCGTCGGTCCTGGTGCTAGTCTAGGGCGGCTAGGCCGGTAGCTTGAGGCCAATCTACACTGGGGGGAGGCACCACGAACACTGCTGCCCGGTCACGACCATTACACTGAGGCACAAAGCGGGGACAATAGTCAATTTATGGTTATAATATGACTCTATAATTAAAAGGAGGCATCATTTACCTTTGGGGGAGGTCGAGCCAGCTTGAAGGCGTGCTCGATGTCATTCAGCCTGACATAATTGGGATCGGCTAGGTTGAATAGCTCCCCAATCCTGGCCTTGATTTCCATCTTGTCGAGTGGCTCCTTCCTAGTCCTTGTTGGATCGGCGCTCCCCTGGTACTTGAAGCGTGGATGAACCCTCTTCTGGTAGGGCTGGATCCTTCGGCTGATGAAGTTCCTGACCACACTTGGTCCATCTAGCTTTCCCCACTGGGATCATCTCGAGCAGTTCGGCGATCTGCTCTAGGCTCTCAGGCTTCTCTGTCCAGCTATTCTTCTTCTCTGGAATCAGCCCCACGTCGCATAGGGTGATGGTGTTCGGTTCTTCATGGATGTAGAACCACTTCTTGTACCACTCATCTAGCAAGGTGTTCCAGGGGCAGTGCAAATATTGTGCTTTCATGCCGTCATGAAGATTCAGGTAGACGCCTTCGGCTATCTTCAAGCCACCACTCCCTTTCTTCCGAAGATAGAACAGGTGGCGAAAGAGGTTGAAATGGGGCTGGAAGCCACCATAAGACTCGTAGAGATGGATGAAGGTGGAGATAAGGAGAATCGAGTTGGGATGCAGATTGCAAATCCCAATCTCGTAGTACAAGCAGAGACCCTGAAGGAAAGGGTGCACTGGAATCCCAAAACCCCGTTTGAAGAAGTCTTCAAAAACCACAATCTCACCTGGTTGTGGATCGGGGAAGCTTTCTCCTTTCAGGCGCACGCCATCCCACAGAGTGCCTTGTTGTGGAGCACTCCCATGGTGACGAGGTCCTCAATGGTCTGCTCATTGCTCTACGACTTCCACCATTCCTTTGCCATGACCCCGCCTTTCTTCTAGGGCATCTCTCTTGCACATTAGTCTATCCTTACTAAGGGGGTGGATGCAGGTGGCGAGGGGATTGGCGATGATTTTTGGAGGAATAGGGTTCGGCAAGAGGAAGAAGAAGGTTGCGGTGGCGGATGACAATGGGGAACGGTGTGAGTAACTTACCAGATCTACATTATATAAAACAAAGAGCTTCGTCATTTCGTTCGCTCAAGATTATTGGGAGTCATGCGCATGCACCGTAGACGGTTGTTCACACAACCTCGAAATCTATGCTAATAAATGCGCTCCTTCATTACCAGTGTACGCACCTCTTTGTTGATAGTGTAAGAGGGCCCACACTGATGCACCTCCATACAGGTGCCAAGCGAGTGTTTGCCAGAAAAGAGTAAGAAGACAGAATGACGTACTATACCCATTTGCTTTTTTGACTAGGCGTGTCAGACTGGACTTGGTAGAGAATAGAGATAAATAAATACAACGAATAAATACATTTATGGCGTTCGAGTTTTTGATGCCTGTTTCGCGCTCAAGGATGGATCAGACTCTTATAATGCTCTAGGACCGCCCAGACCACTGAAGTGCTCAGGGATTGCCTAGACCACTGCCCTGTTCGTGGACCGCCCAGACCACTGAAGTGCTCGGGGACTGTCCAGACCACTGCTGTGCTCGGGGACTACCCAGACCACTAACGTGCTCGGGGACCGCCCAGACCACTGAAGTGCTCGGGGACTGTCCAGACCACTGCTGTGCTCGAGGACTGCCCAGACCACTAATGTGCTCGGGGACTGTCTAGACCACTGCTGTGCTCAGGGACTGCCCAGACCACTAACGTGCTCGGAGATTACTCCGACCACTATCATGCTCGGGGACTGTTCCGACAACTGATGTGCTCGGGGGCTATCCCGACCACTGATCGAAGAATTGTTCTTCTCGGCTACATGTGATTTGTACTCATGTATAGTGGAGAGATATTTATTTAGACCTTGCTATAAGGCTCATACTTCACCTTCCAGCAAGCTTGGGGACTACATCGGTATGATGCACCTGCCGGTGCATCTCGTATTGCTTGTTCGACAATTGGGTTCTCAACTTAACTGGGAATTCTTTTTAGACCCTGGCACCACGTGCCTACTTCACCTACTACCAGGCTCGGGGACTAAGTGGGCACACTTCACCTTGCGATGAATGTGTTTGTTTTTCAACCACTATGCCTCTGATGATCAAAGATGCTACGCTCCAAGACGCACTTACATTTCTTTTCAGAAATACAAGTGGGCACACTTCCCAGGATGGAAATCTTTTTCTTTTTTCTTAAGAGCACCATACATTCTTCGGACAACCTATTTCTTCGGCGACAACGGTGGTTGAAAGATGTCAAGGACTCGGGCATAACTTGTCGAAGAAGGTCGAAATGGCGTGTCGCAGCATAATACATGGTGCTCGGGGACTAGTTGTGGGGGGTATTAACCCCTATACCCTTACGGCTAAGCTTGGACCGGCCCGGATCGATGGGTCTGGTCCATCCAAAAGACGACGTGTGGCCCAGCCAACCTGGTTGGAGTCCCGCGCAGGGAGTCAAGGCGGATTTGGCGATCAAGCAGGATCCTGGTCGGTTAAAATAGGAATCCTTGTCCGGCCACATATGGCAATTGTAACTGACTAGGATTAGTTTCTAGATCTATAACCCTGCCCCCCGGACTATATAAGGCGGGCAGGGGATCCCTCTAAAAAACATCTCTCATTGACATACAGCAATACCAATCAGACGTAGGACGTAGGTATTACGCCTTCTTGGCGGCCGAACCTGGATAAAACCTTGTGTTTGTCTTGCATCTCCGTCTTGTTTGTGACTTGCACATCTGTCTGCCGACAATCTACTACCTTGGGCATACCCCTAGGTAGACTACCGACCGTATTTTGTCGACACACCGCGCCGCTGCTGCTCACTCCACTCACCCACTTGCACTTCCTTTGTCTCGCTCTGCCTTGCCGAAGTGGAATGCCGAGCTCGCCATTATCACCACTAGCTTCGCCACCGCGTGGCACCATCAATGCTGCACCACCGCCCAATCTAGCTCACCAGTAGCTCCACCATCATCACCTATTCCACCCTGACTCATTAGCCCCACTTGTCGAGCTAGGGTAAGGGCGCATTACGCATCGTCATCACCATGATTTCATCGGAGTGCCATCGCGCGCTCGGCTCACCGTGGCCACTCCATTCCACCACACCTCCTGTCCTCCTCTTTTCTGGTCTGTAGCCACTTTGTGGTCCATATGTTAAGGCAGGAACTAGGTTAGATGTTGTTGTGCGGTCATGCAGGAACACACCACCGCTCCCGCCGCGGCCGCCATGGCCGCCATGGCACTCAAGTTCGTTGTTGCTGAGCTAGCCCATCGCTTCCTTTCTCTTTCATGCGTCTTAGATTAAATAAGCCTTGACCTAGTGGATGGGATGATGGAGACCTACCTTTCACTGCCGTCTAGCTGGAACGGTGAGAGCACCAACATGCTCTGTGCGCCGTCGCTACGGCATGCATGCGGTCGGAGCTCACCACCGCCTCACTGGAACCCTAACCACCATAGATAGCTTTGCTAGGATTCCACGAAGCCATAGTGCACCTCACTAGAGCATGTGATGGCCAGAGAACGCCGATGTACCACGGTGCTACCTCCGCTGTCCTCCATTGCCATCGGTGAGCTATCTCCGGTGAACCCTAGGACACGGCTCGATGTGGGGAACATGTTGGTGTCACCGTTGTCACTGGTGATCTCACCATGGGTGAGATAAGGCTGGCTAGAGCACCTCCTCTACTTTTGTATCGCTAACATGTGGGTGCTACTGACCAGCGAGCCCCATCTGTCAGTCATTGTGTATCTTGGATTTCTTATTTGTTTTCATAGATTTGAATGTATGTTTCAAAAATTCATAAGTAGAGTTGTAGATGTCCAAATGGAGTGAACCAAATTTTGTTGGATTTATCATGAAGTGTAGTATTTGATAAAAATATAAAACCTACTATTTGGTATGTTTTTCTAGGAGAATTAAATGGAGCTAGATAAGTGCTTTTAAATTGTGTTTAATCTTGTAAAATGAATAACTTGAACTAGGAAAGTGATAAAATTATGATTCCAATTTTGCTGATCTTCTGTTGACTTGATCTAGTTAGGAAAAATGTTTAACTTGTAGTAAACTTAATTGAAGTATGGTCTTGCTATTTATCTTTTAATAAATGGTGTTTTATGAGGAAATTCATTAGGATAAAAATAAGTAACATATTGTCATGCAAAGTTTTGTACAGTGTTAATGGGTTTTAGGGAAGCTAAGAAAAATATGAAATCTATTGTTTGACACTTTTCAATAGGGATAACTATTTCCACTAAAATCAGCCCTTATAACTTGTCATTTATGAAGAGGTGTTGTACTTGTCTATTTGGCATGAAATTTTTACAGTAGCCTATTGGGATCATATATGAACCGCTGTAATTTTCTTAGAATTTACTGTACACTTTTGATATATGTTCTTTATTTCACCTTATTATCTAATTAAATTAGTAAAGGTATTTAAATAATTGAGTTAGGATTGATCATCATATTTTCTAGAGTGTGTATGATGCCTATGAACTATTGGTACCATTGGTTGTGCCCAAATTTGATTTCTTTTATGCAGTGAAATATTATTTTGCTCTATAGTTCAATTATAGAAGTTATTTTGGATAGATTCTGTTGCTAGGTGTTTTGCATAGGCAAAATGGAGTTTGCTATAAAAATGGTTAATAACAAAGTAGTATAGAATTTCTTTATCTAGCTTGTGTCAAAATTATAGGGCAATAGGCCAAATGGTTTGAGAGTTATAGCTGTTAGAAGTTGGTCTTCTGAAATGCTTACTCTCTAAAATTTCTAGATAGACCTAGGAAGTTTACCTGTTTTTGACTAGGATATGGGTTGAATTAGCTTTTGGTGATTAAATGAAAGTTGTAGGAAATTTTATAAGATTTCTAGAAAGTCTAGACCATAGGATTTGGATGAGTAGAACTTGAGTTATGATCTAAACTTATAGCTATTGTGTTGTGGTCTAGAAATGGACTTAGTGTGGATTCTTGAAATTTCTAGAGAAGAGGTATGCACCTACTCAGTAAATAAGAATTTAACCTTGTTATCATTCTAGTGACCTAATATGATAGTCATCATTTAACCATGCACATTATCATGCCATGTCATCCATGAACCTTCTTATGCATTCATGATTGTCACTATATGCATGTGCATGCAATAGGTGCGACGGAAGAAATCACCGTGTTGGAGTATGAGGCCAATCCCCAGGAAGAGAATCAAGAAGTGTAGCAACAGGAGGTCCTAGGAGAAGGTGAGCCAGATGGTGAATAGTTGCCCAAGTGCCTAGATCACCAGCCCTCAACCTTTGCGAAAGGTAAGCCCCGGAGCATTCTAAGCCTCCTATGTTTTCGAACTATCAACTTGAGTCCTTTTACGTTGATGCATTAAGTACTAGGAATTGATTGGAACCACTTGCTGCATATATCTTCCTTGTCTAGATATATATATACATCTTGAATCCTATGTAGGTCCAGGATTGAATATATGCTTAGCCATGATTAGTCGGTAAAAGTCGGGTGATTACCTATCACCTACATAATATAGGTTGACTAGCTAATCACGGTTGGCTATATGTGCTGGCGTGGAAATAATCATGTGTCAATGAATAAAGGAGGTCAGGTAGGATCGTAATAGAGAAGCAACAAGGCATGGAGGTCTTGGGTGCATATCTATCCCCTGACTATGTCGGTTAAGGACTAATTCATTGTACGTCATCATGTCATGTTGAACGCATGCCTAGCACTTAGCTGGCTAGATCCAATGATACGATCGTGAAGCCGAATAGCTCAATTCAGGCTAGGCCCCAATAAGTGAAAGTGCGTACACCAGAGGTAGTAAGGATGTGCGGAGAGCCAATGGCATGAGTCCAAGGGCGGGATCGGGTCCCAATCTTCTTGGCAGATTGGTAGAATCTTTGAGGGTGCGACGCTGATTGGACCCACGAGTTAGTCCTAAATTGTACCAAAGGTGACCTGAGGCTACTTTCATGGGGTGTGCCTCGGTTTATGTTAGGAATAAATTCTCTAGTTAGGTAGTAATCGATTCAAATCACCATCTCTCCCAGATAGTGAGAACTTGACTGAACAGCGACAACATAGAGTAACTTAATGGAAACTTGATGGTGATGATGATGCTCAAATTATTCTTATACCAGATATGGTTACTAATGCTTGTTAGCTTAATTAAGTGATTGCTCTAGTATAGGTGCTAATCTAGAGATGCTTAATTGAATAGGTATTCAAATTGATGCTAGAGGTACTAAATCTCCAAGTTATATTACTTAAGTTTTTTGCAAAATGTTATCTAGCTAACTCCACCTTTAAAGCTATGCTTACTGATGAGGACATGGCATCTTCGGATACGAACAATGATTATAAGGTGTGCTCGTTTCTACATTTGCATAGTGGCTTTGGTTATAATTCACTTGGTTCCACATGTACATGTCACTATTTGATTGTAGGTTCAAATGTGTTTCATAATGGAAGTTCATCAAAGTTGAACTTTCGGTTCATCGGCAGCCCTGATAGTGCCTCATTGGTAAGGCCATAACTCATCCATCTGGAGTGCGATCGAGGTCAATGAGCACTTGATGGAAAGCTTGTTTGATAAGATTTCAAATAGATCTAGTCTCATCTCAATATCACATTCGGTAAGGCCTCCAAATCACCAATATATTCTATCGCTATTTCTAGCAGGAGCTACACTGTCGTCATGGGCTTATTAGACATCCTTGGGACCCAGACCCAAGTTGGAGCATGCCCCAAGAAGATGCAGAACACCTAAGAGATGGCCTTGGACGTCCTCCTCCTTGGCTACCACCTTAGGAGGCCAGCAAGGACGTCCAAGCCAAGCCAGAGGGCCAGTCCAATCCGAGTTTGAGTCTGCCTCGGCCGTCAGGACCAGTCTGCAATAAAACGGACACCTAGGATGCATCCGGACTCCGTTTTTGATGATCCACATATGGATGGAAAGATAATTTGATAAGGAAGCCAATCCAAGTGGTTTCACGTCAAAATCTCTTCGGAATCAACAGGAATCGTCGAAACAAGTCAGCATCTAGAATCTACTAGGGTGCTGCGACACCTTCTTTTGGTCCGTTGGGCCGTGTATCGTGTTTGGGCCCATTAGGGGGCGTGTCTAGGGTAGGCGATGACCCTAAGACCTTTATAATCATACGCCACCGCCGTCATTAGGTTTTGGGTTTTGCTTAGATTATTCTGTCAAGAAATAGTTTCGTCGTTCTTCGGTTTGTGAGACCCCAACTCGTGAGATTAATCATTCATCTGTAATTTGGTTGCTTTCTTTCTCGTTCTTGCTTGTGTTCTTCATTGCGCAGGCAGGGATTAGCCTTCTTGGTGAGGTCAACCTGGTCCTGTGACTTGGTTGATAACCAGAGGAGCTGTGGTGCTAAGATTGTAGGGTTCGATCTTTTAATCTGAAGCCGGATCGGTGTGTCATTCTCCTGCCACAACGATAGTTATCATCACCTGATGGAAGATCGGGATCCCCGTCTCCATTAAGTGGTAATTAGAGCTAAGGTATACCGTCAGGTTCACTTTTATTCCCTAGTTTGAGAGTCTCGCATTCGTCCTATAGTCCAGTGCCATACTTTTATTTCCTATCCTAGAACCTTCCGCGCCATAGGCTTTGCATATTTCAGTTTCAGATTCCGTTGTTGAGTTTGTGTCCTAGGTCAAAGTCTTGTTGCTGGTTTCGATTGTGTTCTTTTCTAGTTTGTGTTGATCCCTCCACCCGCCGCTATTCCATATCACCATCAGTTTGCATCTTGTGTCCACTAAAACCCTTATTCGAGTAGCTTCCTTAAAACAGTTATAACTTTTGCATCCGAACTCGAAACGGGGAAAATTTTATATCTACGGAGAACGCCAGAAAAATTTAGATCTATTTCATCCCAGCATAGCTGGGTTCGCAAAAATTAAATTTGCGAAATTTGATTAGGAAAATTGAGTTTCTGGGCCCACAAGTTTTGGTATGCTTTTTATAGCACAGTCCTAATTTTCTATAGGCCACATCTTTTATTCAATTGAGCTCAAATTTTTTTGTGGTTTATTCTTGTGTGCTCCTTGCTGAGAAAAAAATATCAAAAGGGCAAAAGCAAGAAAAAAAAGATTGGACAAAAAAATAAAAGAAAAAAAAAAATAGTAAAAGAGAATAGAAGATATCGAAAAGGAGCACATAAGGAACACTCAATAGCTGTATTGTTTATGGTACCTTTTGCCTTGTTCATATCCGTTGCTATCTTTAATATCTGTTTCCTTTCATCCTTGTTTCCTCTCTTGTTTATCACAACTGGTGATAGGAACACGTATAGGCCAGCAACTAGGACAAGTGCTCTGAACATTTATTCAATATTGTTGTCTGTCATTGACTTGTGTGCCACATATATATATTTGTTTTTTTTTCGTGCCTCCTAAGCTCCACATATATACTTCAGATCAGTACAGAAAAAAGGTCCTTGCAATCTCAGTACCACTACCTCATAGGTATCACAAACCAACCGCCAGTTGTACCACCCACTGCTTGCATTGGTAAGAACTTTGTAAGAGCTTGGTAAGACGCTTCCACTTACTGTCAAAAGTGATACCACTGCAACCACGTAGTCATTTGATAGGGATAATATTTTTGTATTGTCTTTTGCTGTCTTTTAACAATGACAGGTTGTTCGTATCCACTGACTTATGATGGTATAGGTGCTGATGAGTACATGGAGTGGGAAATTGCCATCGATAACATATTTGCTACTCGCTTTATGTGTCCAAGGAGGAAGGTAAAAAATGCAGCTAGTGTTTTGCTACATTATGCTTTATCTTGGTGGGAGTCTTTAGATCCTTCTGATAAGCCTCAAACTTGGAATGATATGAGACTTCTTATGCGAGAAACCTGTGTTAATCCACCTCCTGTTTTGACTTCATATGATGAGGTGCACCATTTAGAGGAAGAGTCTGTTGTTATTCCTCTTGCTATGACTAACCTTCTGCAGGATAATGTATATAGCGAGAGGATGACATGGAAGAAAATGAGGAGCTCACTAACCTCATATCCAAATTCAGAACCATCACTTCACAATGCACCTATTACTCCTGCTGAGAACACAGGTAATGCCCATGGTGCTACACTCACGGAAGGTGAAAATTGTCTTAATGTACTAAATTTTTCCACAAACCATGCTATCATAGAGCAATTGTTAGTGGAACCCTCTCTTGATTTATCTTTGTCCTGTGATAATTTGCTTGATGTTCCTTGTGATAAAGATGAATTAGGTGATGATGCTTCAGTTTTCCATGTTTTGGAACCAATTACTTATGCTGAACATAAACGTTTGCTTCCCATTGCTACCGAAAAAAAGAAAAGAAATTATTGTATTCTTCAAATACTTTGGGTTATATTGAGTTTGATACTTTATATGCTCTTAGTAGTTTAGAAGAGAAACTTAAATGTGTTGAATTGTCATGGTTGTCTACTTGTAAATATCATTTTATTGGAAAATATAATTGTAAAGGAGAGTATATGGTGCATCGTGTCTATATTTGTTCAACTCTGAAATCTCCTAATATTGCGCAAAAGTATGATCAACCAAAGGATTCCAATTGCTATAATCTTGTCATGTCGAGTTTCCCTAGTTTTGTTATAAAGAAACATGTTAAATTTCAAGAAGGGGAGCAATGTTGGCTACTACCAACAACATTTCCTTCAGCTAATCCCAAACCGAGGACGGTTTGTTGTCAAGAAGGGGAGGATGATGAGGACATGGCACCTTCGGATATGAATAATGATTATAAGGTGCGCTCATTCCTATATTTGCATAGTGGCTTTGGTTATAATTCACTTGGTTCCACATGTACATGTCACTATTTGATTGTAGGTTCAAATGTGTTTCATAATGGAAGTTCATCAAAGTTGAACTTTCGGTTCATCGGCAGCCCGACAGTGCCTCATTGGGAAGGCCATAACTCATCCATCCGGAGTGCGATCGAGGTCAATGAGCACTTGATGGAAAGCGTGTTTGATAAGATTTCAAATAGATCTAGGTCTCATCTCAATATCACATCGGCAAGGCCTCCAAATCACCAATATATTCTGTCGCTATTTCTAGCTGGAGCTACACTGTCGTCATGGGCTTGTTAGACATCCTTGGGACCCAGGCCCAAGTTAGAGCATGCCCCAAGAAGATGGAGAACACCTAAGAGATGGCCTTGGACGTCCTCCTCCTTGGCCACCACCTTAGGAGGTCAGCAAGGACGTCCAAGCCAAGCTAGAGGCCCAGTCCAATCCGAGTTCAAGTCTGCCTCGGCCGTCAGGACCAGTCTGCAATAAAACAGACACCTAGGATGCATCCGGACTCCGTTTTCGATGATCCACATATGGATGGAAAGACTAATTTGATAAGGAAGCCAATCCAAGTGGTTTCACGTCAAAAGCTCTTCGGAATCAACGGGAATCGTCGAAACAAGTCAGCATCCAGAATCTACCAGGGTGCTGCGACACCTTCTTTTGGTCCGTTGGGCCGTGTATCGTGTTTGGGCCCATTAGGGGGCGTGTCTAGGGTAGGCGACGACCCTAAGACCTTTATAATCATACGCCACTGCTGTCATTAGGTTTTGGGTTTTGCTTAGATTATTCTATCAAGAAATAGTTTCGCCGTTCTTCGGTTTGTGAGACCCCAACTCGTGAGATTAATCGTTCATCTATAATTTGGTTGCTTTCTTTCTCGTTCTTGATTGTGTTCTTCATTGCGCAGGTAGGGATTAGCCTTCTTGGTGAGGTCAACCTGGTCCGTGACTTGGTTGATAACCAGAGGAGCTGTGGTGCTAAGATTGTAGGGTTCGATCTTTCGATCTAAAGCCGGATCGGTGTGTCATTCTCCGCCACAACGATTGTTACCATCACCTGACGGAAGATCGGGATCCCTGTCTCCATTACTTACTCCTTGGTGTCTTATTATTTTGGTTTATGATGGGTAAGTCTAGCTAAGTACATTCTCGTACTTAGTGTTTATTCCCATTTGTTGAAGATGACGTGATGTACCATGGTTACTGCAAGCATTGCATAACTCCTATAGTTGATGGTGAGTAAGACCAAGGGCATGGCCATTCTATATCATCTCAACTATGTGCTTTTGTTGGAGATGATCCTAAACTGGCTATGTATTTAAACTATCTTGATGATGTTTTGAAACTATGTTGCTTCTGCTACTTCTCAATTTGGGTTGTATTTCAAAACTATGTTGCTTCTGCTACTTCTCAATTTGGGTTGTAATAACTCTATTGAAACTTTGGTGTATGAGAACTATTTGTGAACATGTTGTAACATGTGACGGGTTGTGTTGAATCATGCACGATCTTGGTTTGTACATTGGTTGTTTGAGATCCTTCATCATTTCATTGGACTAACAGGTTTATATGGGTTCATGTATGATGGTTTGATCACTTCGGTGATTGCTATTGTACTTGTGCTCTTATAAATTGGATGGTTCTGTTACATAGTGCTCTGCGCTGTGGTGCTAGTATGCCTCACCGGGTCGCATAGATCCACCAGTTGCCAAGGTGGTACTCACCACCGTGCCCGCTCGAGCTCACTACTGCAAGATTCAAACTAGAAGGGTAATGCTTCTGCACTTCCCTTCTCCATGTTTCTTGGATTTTTATTCCACTCTTCACTCATGCAAGTAGGAAGCAATCTTTCATCTGATTAGTGTGTGCTTACCGCTCTAGTAGATCCTTGTCAAGATGGAGGAGGTCCCCAACAAGATGAAGGGAGTGGCCATCCTCACAAACCATGTCTTGGTCCTCATCCTCTGCCACCTCACCTCTTGCTCCTTGTGCAGCTGCAACTATGTCTATCACTCCTAGAATCACCTCATCTTGGACGTCGAGTACCAAAAGGAGCTGCCCCATATTGTTCTCAAATTCTTCTATCGCACCTAGAAAGGCAAACACCACTTCACTAGCATCACTGGTGAACACCCCTCCTTGTCCTTCTTGCCCTTCCCCATTCATGATGTCAGTCATCTCAGATTGCTACAACGGCTTCATCCTCTGCTAGTGTTTTGGGTGTTGCTATGTTGTCTGCAATCCGACGATTAACAAATGGTTGCTACTACTAGATAACCTCCATTCTTGTGGCTGAGGCTCGCTTGGGGTTTGATCCGATAGTCTCCTCGCACTTCCATGTGTTTGAATATGGAAAGATGAGGGAGGGTGAGTCCAGTAGGTGTGAGCATCTACTCATCTAAGAGTGCAGCTTGGATCTTTAAAGAATCTGAATTGGGTGATAGTATTATAGTATCCATATATGCGAAAAGTATGTTTCTTAATGGTTTTATGCACTAGCTCAAGTTCTCCTAGATCATTGCTATTGATATGGATGGAAAGACTTGGATAAAGTATATAGAAGCCACATGGTGATGCAATCTCCATCCATGAAGCCTAGTGTTAGTTGTGCTTTTGTACTGCTAATATTTACACTATGACTCAGCTTTCAATCTAGATCCTTGAATCCTATGTTAGTAATAGATGGACATTGAAGCACACGGTGACCATGATGAAGATATTTGGATAGAACAATATTGAATTTGGTTACGAGGTTTGGGATGCGGAGTACAGAATGACTGCAGTTCACCTTGAATGGAATTTGATTTTCCTTGTTGGGGAGGATAGAACACTGCTTGCATATGACAAGAACCATAGAAAAGTTCATGTCATCCCTACATGGGTCATCCACTATCCTAGACCTACATGGAATCTATGTATCAACTGGACCTCACTATCTTTCTTATGTTCTCTTGTTCATGGAGTCATTAGCAGAGCAGCAAAGGTGCATTTGTTGTATTTTGTTTGTTTAGGTAGGTAGCAATTTTTATTCTATATATAGGCCAATTTAGGATTTGTAACTAAAGGAATGGTGTATTCAATATCATTAATTCTGCTGCTTTATGTAGGTTGAGTCTGAGTGCTTTTGAACAATTTTCCTACAATGGCTAAGGATGGAAGAAGAGGGGTTCCATGGTGCATTGGCTACCAATCCGAAGGATGCACTAATTATATTCATTTTTGCCTAGTAAGCAGAAGTGCCACATAGGAGGAGCATAGCTACATCATTTTGTTATGTAAGTCTGTAGAGATTAGTACCTTTAGTTTGCAATCTATGTACAGCTTGTGTTAGGACATCAGTTGAGAAAGATATTATGGTAAGCGTCCATTGTTATTGTAAGAACATGGTTTATGGATGTAATGATTATATCTGTATGCTTTGTGTTCAGTAAGCTATTTTATTGTTTTGTTATCACCACCGCTGTTGGTGGTGCAAACGTCCAACACCATCGCTATATGTATTATGCGGTGGGGATGAAAAGTGTTAGGGACCCACTGCGTTAATTTACCTAAATCAAGTGTCATCCACTTGACCAGCTCAATTTAAGCAAACCAACATCGGTGAATCCCCTAGACATGCAACACATCTCCACTACTAGGATCCCGATTGAGTATCATGCCATGATAGCCTCCACAAATCTAGATCACATCTCATCATTGAAGTACATAAATAAGCGGAAGACATATATTACAAGTCTTGATGAATATTATGAATTAATTATACAACATTGGACTAAATGTAGTGTGAACCAAATGACCATCTTACCGATTACACCTACACTAAGATATACACTCTTTCTAGTAATGGGTAGTCGCCTTGCCCATGGGCGTCACTACCATAGCTTGGATGGCTCTAGCCATTCACCCACTTTGCCACCAACGACGGGGGGAGATGGCCGCCAATGCCCTTTTCTTGCAAAACAACTTAATGGTAGCACTGTGAGTACATTGTGTACTCATAGGACTTAATTCCAACATAAATATTTAGTGGATGCAAAGGGAATTAATAGGCGTTTGTACATTTGCATAAAAAGCATAAAGTTCAGTAAAGGAATGACATGTAGTAATGAGTAACATAATTAAGTGATCAACATTGTAATACATCCCACAAACCAGTCTCATCTCCAGCACCATAATGGGTATAGAAGAAAGAACAACCAGTTCTGTCCTGAAGGACTTCAGGCTTTTGAAAGACTTTGCATAGAGGGTACAACTATGCCCACATAGAGAATGGGACAAACCACCATACCCGAGCGACAAGCAAGGGTTGCCTCATGTTCTCCAACCTTTCCCTAATCTAGCTAGAATGTTCATGGAAGGTTCAACTGGTTCCTAGGTCAGGCTTCCACCATCTTCCCAGGTTCTCAAGTCAGGTCAGGCTTCCACCATCTTCCTAGCGCCATCCTCTTGCCAGTTCAATGGACAGACCGATTGTAATCAGTTACTTAGCTTACCACCCCTATTTATGATATGTGCTCTATACGGGTGGTTACTCGGACTCACTATCCCAATGCATGGTCCTTATCTACTCCACGAGCTACATCACTTGAGATCCCACACTCATAGTGACCTACCCTTCGCTTGAGCAAAATTAGCCAAATTGATCATCAAGTTCATATATCAAGATTAGGTTGAGTCCTTAATCAATATTAGGGAAGATACACAAGTTATAACCCTCATTCATTTTAATAGTTAATTAACCTGGTGTAGCATCCTTCACATGCAACCATGTGTTCCCTTCTCATACTTGACTCCTACCATAACTAAGGAAGTAAGCAATTAAACATTACCAAACCCATTGATTAAAGAAGGCTCTAATCAATTAGTGAGTAGTTCTAACTTAGTGAAGCATCATTAAGTTATTAATCATATTAAATGAAATGCAAACACATAATGAGACAAGTAGTAAGTATCTAAAATAGGGTTCATAGTAGTGGGATGCCTGCCTATTGGAAGAGTGAGGTTCACATAGCTTGGAACATCACTTGGCATCTCTCCAATACAGCATACGTATATGTATGCACTTGCATGAGACACTTATGTATGCATGACATATATGAAGTATGCAAGAGAGATGAGAGATGCTTGTGTGGTTCAACTCCTATGAGTGCAAGGTGCAACAGATAAACATGACGCTTGATGGGTATAATGCATAAAGTAAGTGTCATGAGATGTCATGCAATGCTATTACTTGATTAGCAATTGATAACATGTATTAAGTGTTGGAGTGTAGCACTATTAGGCTATCTGTTTGAGTCATCGGAATGATTCGGTGTGAAAGTCAGACCATCCGATAGCTCAGGGACTTAGTGAAAACTAAACAATCACAGCTGGTGGACCCTCCGGTGTAGATCATGGACCCTCTACCAGGTTTAGGTGACCACTGGGTACTCTCAAGTTTTGGGTTTATAAATCAGTGGACACTCCATGGAATCTCGCGGACACTTCGGTGAATTATAAGGACTTAGCATCTCTCGGTGGTCAAGGATGTATGTGGCTAACGGACACTACATTAGAAGTGATGGACTCTTTGGTACCACGTCTATGCTCTCGAGAAACCTTACTATTCTCAGTTATAATTCAACGGACACTGCCAAACTTGTTAGACCCTTCGGTGAACTATAATGTGTCTATTTAAGTGTAGATAGACAACATCAATAGTTGACGAACACCTCACCAGATGCAGTGGACCCTCCATCAGCTGACTAACAGTGCACAACTTATTCACTTCAAAATCCAAATTTTAACCCTAAGTGATTGCATGTGTGTGATATCATGCTATCATGTCCCTAAAGTGCTTAGGAATCAAAGTAACTAAGGGCTTGTGCTCATTGTGCAAAAGGGTAACATATCTCTAGTGTTGAATTAACTTGTGAGACACAAAGGATATGCTTAAGTAAATAAATACAATTAGATGATGCACCCAAACACATTTCACAAGTAGCACATGCTTAAAATAAGCTAACAAAACAAGTTTCATGATTTTTGGACACCTAGAGAATAAGTTGTCTATTTGTTAGACTAAAATGCATTATTCTAAATCAAAATTAAAATATACTTTTTGGTGTAAAATTCATGTTTAGATGATAGATAATATCCTAAGAAACACAACAAAACTTATTTCATATTTTTTGGAGTTCAAATACATCTTCTATAATTTTACAAGTTTGGGTTGTGCTGTTGTGATACAACGGATAGTCCGCGAATTGGCAGACAGTCTGCCAGGGACGAACATGTGCACCAGAGCATTCTGCTAGGATGAACACTGGTGCCGACAAACAGTCCACTGAAAACAACTAACCATCTGGTAAAACGACAAACAACTCGGGTGTGAAAAACATTGGAGATGATTCCCGAGGCTTCTGGGCTCCAAATTGAGTGCGCTTTGTTTCTATGGCTTTCTAGTGATGCGGGGAAGCTTCTACAAGTGATGGATGTGCCATGCATTGGCTTTGGTGAGCCCAAGTTCATCCATGGTGGTGATGGTCATGGATGGAGCAAGAACTCAATCAGGATGACCAAGGGGCTTGGGGAAGATGAAGTCGGGCTTTGGGGACATGCTCACCATGTCAAGGAGGTGCTCTATGTGCACCAGCTTGTGCTAGAAAGGCTTAGGGGAGTAGATCGACCTTGGGGCTTCTCCATGGCTTGAGCTTGAAGAAGATGAAGCTTGGGGCTGCCTCCTTCATCTCCGGTGAGGTTGATGATGTGGGGAAGCAGCAGCTTGTCGTCGGTGGTGTCCTCCGACCATGGCTGTGCATGGCTCCTCCTCCATCTTCTCTTCTCCTCCTCTTCTCTTCTTTCTCTCCTCTCTTTCTATTTCCTAGATACTAACATGAATGAATGGGGAGGGAGAGTGTTGGGGTTATGATCCCTAGATGTCTTAAGGCATCAATGAGTTAGCAGGCTGAGCAGGCCCATGATACATCAGCCAGTGAAGGCCCCAATGATCGAGGCCCAGCTAAGCCAAGCAAACTAGGATAGAGGCTAAGACCAAGGTCAGCCACAACCTCTCCCTTCTGCATTAGCCGCATGACACACGAGAAGCTCACGACCTCTGCACCATCCTGACCCCTAGGAGGAATGGGAAGAGGTTGAGACTAGCCAAGTGCGCCTACTCTGACAAGAATAGACATGCCACACTAACCCCACAAGGATCGAGGGGACAACACCACCCAGCGGTGATGGCCGGTACGGTGCCCACCATCTAGATACGGCCTGAGAAGATGCATGTATGATTCTATCGACTACAGGATGGGTTCCACGATGGAGGACTTGACTTAGAGGCCATCTAATTCCAATGTGAGCTGTGACCCTAAAGCTCAAGAGCTCCACAAGCCAACCAAGTGACCATGACCTGGGGGCGGTCACCAACTCTTGTATGACGCCCCTAGGAGACTACGAGGCGATGATGAAGGCCACGACAGAGACCATGTCACACAGGATAGCTGGCAAACCATCGCCATGCCTATAGTGCTACCACAACTAGCATAGTAGTACCAGGCCACACCTTACCGCGATGTGGGCATAAGACCATGACGACAGCCATGCCCAAACGTGCACCACAAGACGACATAGTTTGCAAGCCAAGTTAGCTAGGCCCCTCCCTTAGGCTCATGAGCCTTCGGTTGAGAGAACCTCCTTCTTTGTACAAGCACTGGCCCTAAACTCTATATAAGGGCACCCAGGGTATCCTTCCCATTCATTCACACATTCTCTCATTCTTCACACCATAGTGGGGCTCCTAAAGCTTCCCTTCAAGCAGTCCATCTCTTAGCTCTAGCTCTCCTACCTCTTCCACCATTCTTGCACCCTCATTATAAGAACTTTAGAGCATTCAAGTGAGGAACACACACTCAATCATCTCTAAGACCAGACATAGGGCTCTGGCTTGAACTAGTATAAATCCTTATGTCTTTTGGATGCTACCATCAACTTCCTAGAGTAGTGTAGCAATCATATAAATTCACTAGTCCAGTTTATAAAACACCGACAGTTCATGCACCAGGTAGGGGACAGTTGCGCACTCTCATTGTTGAGAAGGAAGTGATGGCTCCCTGCACTTACATGAGGCTTGCTCTTGGTGCGGCCCTCGGTGGCCGCATCCACTTTAGAAGCCTTGAGTTTGCTGACATTGATGGGCCAGCTCCCATAAACAATCTTCTCCCTGGCCAAGCTCTACGCTTCGGGGACTTGGACTTTGTGGCCGACCACATGGGTCAGCTATGGCTCAGCAAAGAGAATGTGGCTCTGCCGCACATCTTGACACTTGATCATGGATTGGCCCAAGCTAGTCCCATGATCATTGATCCTGATGCACTAGCATGCAGGATCGATGCTTATCTTGGGGCAAAACCAGAGCTAGAGCTTAGCCAATGCATTTTCTATGTGTTGGCAAATGCTTTTGCCCAACTCTTCGAAAGTGGGCCCCTATCGCCAAAGGCTAAATTCTAGAACCCCAACACTGCACTGCCCTTCAAAATGAGGGACGTGATTGTACTCTTTGAGTGAGAGCTAGCTAGGCGCAATGGCCGTACGACGATGACAGATTGCACTAGGTTTGTGGATATGATGGAGCGAAACCCAAAGTCCATCTATGACCTCCTGCAAGTGACCCCTGACGACATGGACTCTGAGTCCGATTCTGAAGGGAGCTGCCATCCACTAAGGGAATGCAACATGTTGCACCTCTCGGAGGATGGGGTGGCGCTGGAAGAGGGCATAGAGGACTGATGCCTATCTGATTCCATGCACCCCCTGGAGAATAGGTAGAGTATGACCAAGGAGCGCCTAGAACAAGCCATGGACCATGAGCTGATCAGGCTAATGAACGCCACGAACAACGGATGCCCTAGCCCACAACACCTCAATGATGAGAGTGCACGAGCGCGGGCACGCCGTGTATATGATCAAATCCAACAAGGCAAGAGGGAGATGCCCGTCTTCCCTCGAGCTAGCTAGAATGTCAAGGCAACAATAATGATCATGTAGATGGACCCTGAACCCTCGATCGCTAAGGAAAAGCGCATCCATCAGGAGCTATGAGACCTACTAGAAATGATGGTAGTGAAGCAGGACTCTGTAACACCCCTAGTGTTTGTCACCAGTTAAGCTATGGGTTTGAGCTCAAACATGATAGATTGAGTGACGATGAAGATGTCAAGGTCAAACCTTTGGAAATGAGCCCCAACCTAAACTCGGATATTGCACCCTTGCTTTACATATAGGCCCTTTTCAGGATATATTCTTGGCTGGTGTTATTGGAATATCTTCATGTCTCTCACATCAATACCCATCTATATGGATCACTAGAAAAGTTTCAATGAAGTTTGGAATCAAAAAGTCACATGAAATGATAAGTTATATCCTTATTGGAATGGCTTTACTAAGTGCTTGAATTGCAATATTAAGTGAATGGAAATATAGGTCATCAACCAAACCTTGCAACCTTACCCAAATGACTCTAGATGAACTCTACAGCAAAAGTCATGAAAGGTTCATGTTGAGCACATGTCAAGAAAAGGCCTCAATTGGTCGAAAACTCTAATTCTAGGGTTAACGAGATGCTACTTTGACCAAAGTAAAAGAATGGTTTATATTCAAGATACAAGGTTTGACCTTAAATAAAAGTTGCAGTATAGTTTGTGTACTACAAACTTTAATTAAGGACCCAAGTCTAAATCTATCTCTAAGCTTGACAAACAAAGGTCACAAGATTGATTCTGCTACAGTCTTCAGCACTTAGAATTATTCTAAGTCTGGAATTTCGCTAAGCAACGACATCGACATCCCGCATTCTCCAAATTTTGCAAAGCAACTTGAGTTGGTCCAAAAATAAAAGTTGAAGGTTATATTATGGAGAAGAGCATAAAAAAAGATGGCACTCGTTGGACTTCATTTTGACCATCAATTTTGGACTTTTGTTCATTGCTGTCAATACGCTGACACTATCACTTTGGAGCACAGTTAATCGCTAATCCATAGCCCTTATGGTAGTGCACCTTAAATAGAAATTGTAGAGCATTATGTGGGCTACAACTTTGCTTTTGGGCCATGTCCAAATTTGGCCTGCAAACGGCCCAGAATCGTGCCCCACGCTAATCGCTTTACTACCTGCCACGTGCTCGGTAAAACGCCCCAATGGGCGGCGCGTGTCTAGGGCGTGGCCGCCATGCACAGAGTGCACCCGCCATTGCTGCCATGTGCCCTGCTCGCTACCACGTGCGATGCATGTCCTTGCACCATTGCGCCCTCTAGAGGTGGATGCCGAGCTTGTTCCCTCTCTCACTCGCACCCTCTCTGCCTCTTCCTCGCCCTTGCTTACGTGGCCGCTCGCCGTGGCCGCCCACCGCCATGAATGGCCGGGCAGGGCTCTTTGCCGCCGATGCCCCTCTCCAGCCGGCCAAATCGGCCACCAGCCAGCCCGCTGGACTCCTCTGTTCTCAACTGCGACCAGGGACCTCATGCCAGAATTTGATGAAAGGGAGGGGTCTAACTGCGAAGTCTGTGACTCAAATGAATAGTGCTGATAAGGACCCATTTAGTAGTAAATTTGCTGAATCTTTAGAAATTCATAGTAATTCATAGGAAATTTGTAAAATAGCAAACGAGGACTTTTTGGAATCCTTGTGAAATTATCTATGCATTAGATCTATAATATGGCATGTTTTAGTTTCAATATTTTGCGGTAAAAATAGATTTGTGCAGTAAGGTTGTAATGCTAGTTGAATTTGTTATTTTCCATAACTGAAGATCTATGGCTCCAAATGAAGTGAAATTTTTGTGGCATGCTACTCATGTGATAATTGATGTGTGGTAAAAATTTCATGAGTATTGGATGAAGTATGAGTGAGTTATTGGTTTATCTTGCTCTCACATGATTTCTTGCTTTAGCAACTTGTCTTTTTCATAGAGGTTGCTATACATATTCAAATGGAGTGAAATATGTACAGTAGACTATTGAGAGGATATGTGAGCCACTGTAATTTTTGTAGAATTTATTGTATACGTTTGGTATATGTTCATTAAGTCACCTTGTTATCTAAAATAAATTAAGAAATGCATTAAAAGAATTTATTTGGTCATGGACACTAGGTTTTCTGGTGTTCTTTAGTCATGTGTGACATGTTGGTAAAGTTGGTTTTGCCTAATTATGTGTTTGCAACATAAGTTAATATTTATTTTCTTGCAAATGTGGTTTATGGACAGATCTGGGAACCTAGCAAAGTTCTTCATGATAATGTGCTTTGTTATGAAACTTGTTTATACAAAAGTTGTAGATAATTTATGTATATAGCTGCTGTTAAAATTTGGTATCATTTGGCTGAGTAGTGTTTGAGTTACAACTGTTTGAAGTTAGAATACAAGATTTGTTGCTCTCTGTTTTGTATGAACCAGTTTCTGTAAAGGTATAATTTCGACCTACTTAACTTGGGAATCATGCCGTGATGGTTATAGATGAAATGTAGATAATTTCATAAGCTTTCCAAAATGTCTTCTTGCAAGTCATTTGGATTTGTGTAACTCCAATTATAGCTAAATCTTGTAGCTGCTGTTTGCATGTCCAGAAATTGGCAGATTCCAATTATAGTGTTTGCTTGTATATTGTTAAGTGTGACTTATGCCTTGAATGATGACTGAGTTAGAGCACCTGAGATCTTGGGAAACTTGTGTCATGCTTGGTGTTGTCGTCTTCTTTGCCATCTTAGCATGATAGATTGTGTGATGCTTAAGTTAAGCATCGCAAAGTACTTAAGTGTGTTAGTGTAAACTATGCTTGTCTTGCTTGCTATTTTGTGATGCGTCTCATGGTACTATTCTTCATATTTATGCACTTGTATATTGCATCTCATCTAGGTACGCTAGATGCACCACGTGAAGGATACGATGTTGGAGCCAAACCAAAAGATTTGGTTTGGTGGATATATCCTGAAGATGGAAGGACTAAGCAAGTGCTAGGACCGAAGGTGTCACCAAGATGGTGCAAGCTAACTGAACTGACTTGTGTTGGATCCTAGACAAGCCCTAGAGCATTCTAAGCCTCCTATGTTTTTACAAATATCTTGAGTATCTTTTATTGTTGATGATGCATTAAGTATAGGAATTGGTTGGAACCAATCATTGCATTATATCTTTACCTTGTCCAGATAAAATCATGTGAATCCTAATTAAGTGTAGGATCGAATGATGCTTAGCTATGCATAGACTGGTAGAAGTCGGGTGATTTCCTGTCACCTGCGAGATGTAGGATGAGCTCTGGTCACGGTTGGCTATAATTGCTATCATGAAAAAGAACCATGTGTTAATAATGAATGGAGACCAGACAGGATGATGGTAGTGCAGCAACAAGGCATGGAGGTCTTGGGTGTGAATCTATCCCCGTATGTGTCGTTTAAGGACCGATACGCTGTACGTCCTCATGTCATGTTGAACGCAGCCTAACACTTAGCTAGCCGGATAAGTCATTCCGACCGTGAAGCCTAGTAGCTCGATTCCGGCCGGGGACGCGAGCAGGGGTCCACAATCTGGATGGAAGTAAGGATGTGCGGGGAGCCATTGGCATAAGCCCAAGGGCGGGTTAAGTCACCGAGCACTCATGGCAGAGTGGTTCTTTGATTTTGTGGCACTGTTTGGACTTGCGACTCCTGAATTGTACCAACGGTGACTTGTTTGCGACCCTGACGGGGGAAGCAGGGTTGGTGTTTAGGAATACCCCTCTAGCTAGATAGGAATCAATTCGAATCGCCATCTCTCCCGGTTAGTGAGAACTTGACTGAGCAGCGACAATGTAGATTCACTAAATTTAAAGATATGGTTAAATGATGAAGATGATGATGATAATGATAATTGTCACAAAACCGACCAATTTATAAGAGTACAAGTACAA
Organism: Miscanthus floridulus; assembly: GCF_019320115.1. Lineage (NCBI taxonomy): Eukaryota > Viridiplantae > Streptophyta > Magnoliopsida > Poales > Poaceae > Miscanthus > Miscanthus floridulus. The sequence continues at coordinate 26,385,398 of NC_089591.1, read as the reverse complement.
TGGCAGCCCGCAAGCGGTCACACTGTCATACTTGAACCCATATAAACCCGGTAGTCTGTCGAGTACCACGATGGGTCTCGATAAACGATTATAACAACCAAGATCGTACAGGATTCAACATACATGCCACATATTACATAGAGTTCACAGATACATTTTCATCATTAGAGTACGAATAAAAGTTATTACAAACCGAGTTTGATAGATAAAGCGAAAGCAAATTAAGTTTGAAAGTAAAGTTTCTAACATAGTTTGATACAGTGCCAAGTAGGATCACGGTCCACAAAAGCAAGGATAGGGATTAATAAAGAAGCCTGCCCAAGGCTTACTCCTCATCCACAGCGGGATAGAAGCAACTCTTGCAATAACCATGGTACACAGTGCCATCTGCAACAATGGGAAATAAAACCCTGAGTACGAGAAGGTACTCAGCTAGACTTACCCATCATAAACCAGAAATAAATCAACTCCAAGGATTATGCAAGGCTATATAAGTGGAGATAGCTTGACAACATTTTGCATAACGGCAATTGACTTAGTTGTACAATTAGGACTCCTTTATCAATTAATTATAACTATCCATCTCTAGATTAGCTACTATCCTATGCCAAACATGTGGTATATCAATTTAAAAGCATACAATAGTAACCATAGCAGGTATTGTACTTCCATATTCATTTGAACCCTCATGTTCCATAACACAGTTACTACGATGTTGGGACTAGCCAAGTTTCTCACTATCCAGGAGAGACGGCGATTCAAATCGATTTCAACCAGCTAGGAATTTATTCCTAACACAAACCCAGGCATACCGCACGAAGGCAGCCTTAGGTCACCTTTGGTACAACTCAGGTCCACATTTCGTGGGTCCATACTGCACCGCACAATCTGGGACACCAGATGCCAGGACGTTTAGGCCTAGCCTGCCCTTGGGCTCAGTTTGATCGCCCCCCGCAAGGAGCGCACAACAGAACGGGTCCTGGCCTGAGTTGAACTACTCGGCTTTGCGGTCGAAACGAGTTATCCGGCCAGCTAAGTGATAGACATGCGTTCAATCTTGTTAGAAGCGCCAACAATGGTACGGTCCTTAATCGGCTCAGACGGAATCACATGAGTCAACCTACGCATAGACTCCGCCCGGCCTCGATTTTCTTTTACCCCATGGTTCTGTTCCACGATAGCAAATATAGCCAACCGTGCTCCGGTATCCACCTATATCTCGCAGGTGACAGGACATCACCCGACTTCTACCGGTCTAAGCATGGCTAAGCATATGTTCGATCCTGGACCTATACCGGTTAAAGGTGTAATATCTGGACAAGGAATTTATATGCATCAAGTGGTTCCATTCAACTCTTATAACCTAATGCATCAATCATAATTACTTAAGTAATCATTTATAAAATACTGGGAGACTTAGAATGCTCCAGGGCTTGCCTCGCAGAAAGGAAGTGGGGCGGTGGTCAGGACACTCTGGAAGCTCTTCAGGATTCTGCTCCATGCCTTCGGGAGCTACGACTTGAGGATTCTCCTGCTGGTCCCCTTCCTCTACTTCATCGAATTCTAGCAACTTTATTTCTTCCTCCGATTCTAGATGCATGAATATGGCATAAGATATTGCGAATGCATATATGTTAACAAGTGCATCATGTTCTACTGAGTAGGTGCATATCTCTTCTTGATTATTCAATTAACTACTTCAATAATTCATCAACTATTTCACAAACAGCAGCTACTTATTTTACTCATAACTGGAGTTCTAATTATCCAAATGTAGTGATCCTGGACTTTCTGGAAAGCTTATCAAATTATCTACAACTCTTATTTAATTCACAAAAGCTAATTCACAACTCATCTTAGGCAAAATAGACAATCATATCAGTGCTGTCCAGAAATTCCAGAGAGCAAGCAAATTCGGAAAAGCTAACTTTAAACAGCTGTAACTCCTGAATCGTTTGACCTATAGTCCTGAAATTTTAACACAAGACATATGATGAAGTTATCTACAACTTTGTTATTAACTATTTTTACAGTAATCATCATTTTTATCATGCAACTTATCAAACTCCAGAATCTCTTCGGAAGCTCTTCCAATTCGCATTATAAAGTAACAATACTTCTACCTCATGTAATCACTCAAAGTTTGACAACACAAAGTTTACCAACAGTTTAAGCATACCAATTACACTCAAACAAACATAATGGTGAAGCGAAAACTATTTATTTAAATGCCTTTATTATTTTACTTAGATACATAGGTTAAATAATAAACATATACCAAATGTACTTCATAAATTCTCACAAATTTACAGTGCCTTATTAATGCTACCAAAAGACTACTGCAAAAGTTTCATGCCATTTTATACAATAAAACATTCTATACAAAAAAGACAAGGCAGAAAGGCTTAAAATAGCAAAAATAGGAAACCCTAGTGAAAAGTGTCAAGCAACAGATTTCCTATTTTTCTTAGCATCCTTCTGGTACTAGGATAACCTCCAACAAATTTCATGAATATTGGATTCCTAAATAATTTATGAAAATTCATACAAGAATTACCTACTTATAAAAGAAAAATCTATAACTACAAATCTATGCAGGCACTGATCCTAAAATTTTTATCAGAGCTCACACATGTCAAGAATAGCTTACCACAAAATTTTCATAATTTTTGGAGCACAGGAACTCTAGATATAAAATAAACAAGTTTGCATGCATTCAAGAACACATTTCAAATCTCCATTTAAACCTTCCAAAATTTCTACTGTAAGTGTCAAGATCATATTTTTCTTGAATACTACACTTCATGTGGAACACTACCAAATTTATTTCACCATTTTTGAAGCTACCAAATTGGAGATCTAAAAATTACAAAACACACTCAAATCTAGAACATTTGAACTAGCTTTATAATATAGAGTCACTGAAAGCAGGGACCCATTGGTCAGTAGGGCCCGCCTGTCATCGACACAAAACAGGGGACGACACTTGCTACGGTGCTGGCGCGGTCAGAGCTCATCGTCGGTGAGTTCGCCGGCGGTGGCATCTTCACAACACGACCTACTCGACTGGGCGCACATGTGGGGCTAGCTAGGCAGGGCTGATCACCAACGCGAAGGGCGACGACATCGGCCATGGTGGCACAGCGGCGCTGCACTACGTGTGCCGGTCGTCTCCGGCTGTGGCGAAGCCAAACAAGGCGAGCGACAGGACCACGGTGACCCTGGCACTATGTCACAACGACCCAGACGGCCGGAGATGCTCCGACAAAGCACGGCCACGGCAGCGGCCATGGCAGAGCTCCGACGAAGGCAAACCTATGACGACGCAAAGCTAAACGTGGCTTACCAAAGGCGAAATTGTAGGCGCTGCAAGGTGGAAATGGTGGGGAAGGTGGAGGCATAGCTGCGAGCGTGGCCGATTGGTGAATGGAATGGTGGTGAGCGCAGGCGAGCTCAGCGGAGGCAAGGTGCTCGGCTGCAATGGCAGAGAGCGGCGCTGCTGTGGGCAGGGAAGGAGGAAGCCAAAAATGCGAAATGGTGTGCTGGGTGGGAGCAGGTGGTGCTGGGGGTGATAATGGCCTGCTCTGGCTCGGCGTGGCTTGGCTATTCAGAGCAACGGCGAGGCGCGGCCGTTCTTCGCGTCCACGTGGCGGCCAGTGCCTGATGGCCGGTCGGTCACCGAAACCTGTCAGTTAATCCCGAAGCCGAGCCTAACAGCGAGTTTACACGGCGATGTATTTGCTAATTCGTGGCTCCAACGTGCAAACTCTCTAAACCAAAATGGTAGACCTATGTACTAGCTACAATTCTTGTTCAAAGAGCTCATGCCAATTCCCAACCAAACCCGAGTTATATCATCCCAAAGATCATCCTGTCAGGCTGTCAGTTGATAGGACTTCGAAAAATTTGTATAAGTCTTGAAATATTGATTTTACTGATTTTTGTGATCCCAAATTCAAGCATGTTAGGAGCTAAATTAGTTAATGACCCAAAAATAAAATTTGTTCCTTATATCAAATACTACAACTTTGCTTTAGTGACCACCTCCATGCAAGGTCTCTAACACCTAGTTCAAACTTGGTCAAACATGTCACATTTAAATGATGATACACTTCAAACTATGGCTTAATGACCTAATTACCCCTAAGCATGAATATCAAAGTTGTTCATAATGATACTCTAAACATGTTTAAGCAAATTGCAAGGTCATACAATCATTTCATGTATTAGTCACTCATAGTGCTATTTAGTTTAATCACATGAAATCTTAAGTGTTGGTTCATGAAAGGTGACCATGAACAATGTCCTATTTGCTAACCTAGGTGTTGCTACATGTTTGTGTGACTTACATCCACCAAGTACATGTGTACACTCATGATCATATGCATATACACATGGAGACATGAAATAATGAGAAAAGTTGCATATGTTCAAGGAAACATGCGATAACAAGCAAATGTTGCAGATGTTTCAATCCAATGTTTCAATTGTAAATGCTTGTTTATGAATGCTTGATGCTCATGCTCATGTTATGCAAGTCAAGTTATGCAAGGCTAACACCCGAGGTGTTACAATAATGAGCCATGAAATACCTGATATGGTTATTATTGTTTGCAACTTAATTAAGTGATTGATTAGTACAGGTGCTAATATAGATGGTAGGTAATGGCTAAAAGTCACTGCTAGTACAGGTGAATAATGCTAATGGTTACTCAAGCTTTTATGCAAAAAGGTTGTCCAGGCAGATCCACTAAATTAAGCTATGCATGATCCTTGGAGTCATTTGTTTTGGTTTCCGACGGGTAAGTCTGGCTGAGTACATTCGAGTACTCAAGGTTTATCCCACCATGTGGCAGGTGGAGTTCTCGGCCTGTTGAAGATGGTGGCTAACCGCCGGTGGGCTCGGTGATTCTATAGTTACTTCTCATCTATATGCTTTTGTCGGATGATGTCACTTATGCTAGCAATATATTTGGAACTTATATTAATATAATCATTTGAAAGCTATGTTGTTTTCACTAAGCGGTTTTGAAACCCAAACTTGTACTATTATTTGTGAACCCATTTGTAATATTATTTTCACTGCAACTCTGTGTATGTGATGTGTATTTACTTAATCATGCGATCTTGGTTGTGATGTTGATTTACCGAGGTCTTTCGAGACACTCGGCGGACTACCGGGTTTATATAAGTGAAAGTATGCGCGTGTCAATGTGTTAGCGGGGACAATCGTACTTGACCTTGTATAAATTGGGTGGTTCTGTCATAGGCTCAAAGCTCCACAAAGAGGCAGCACCCTAAGGCCAGCCTCATACACATCTCCTCAACGTGTGGCACCCCCGAGGGGCACCATGCACTAAGCATGTTCTAGTCGGGCGACGATGGCGTGGCACGCAGGCAGGAGCCTTCCCTAGCGCGCAGTCGCTATGCTAGAAACCACAAGCTCATCCAACTAAAGGTGCTAGATGCCCTAGGCTAGACTTGGCTAGCAAAGATCAGCTACACTATGGCAACAACGACTTGAACAATCATGGCCAACATCCTAAGGTTTGGGATGCTCGATGTAGCCCAAGCTCGGTCGCTTGTGGCCCATAGGCATTCGCAAAAAGGATCCGGCAGACGCCATTCTCGACACATTTTTGCACACCACTAAACATCATCAAGTACTTCAAGGACACCAACCCCTCCATGTGGATAGAAGACTTCCACCTTGCCTGTCAAGCAGGCAGGGTGGACGATGATCTCTTCATCATCTAGTACCTACCACTCTACCTCATAGAAAGCGCTCAAGCATGGCTTGAGCATCTCCTCATAGATAGCATCCACTCATGGGTGGACTTCAAGCGTATCTTCATTGGGAACTTTTAGGGCATGTATGTGCGCCCTAGAAATTCCTAGGATCTCAAAGCCTGCAAACAAAAAGCGAGAGAGACTCTATGCGAGTACTCCACCGCTTTTTCCATGCAGTGCAATGAGCTTTCCGATACCATGGATGCGGACATGATTGAAGCGTTCATCTTTAGCACGACCAACGGAGCACTCATTCATGAGCTCGGATGCTGCAAACCATGGACGACGTGGGAGTTGCTCGAACTCACGACAAGCCATGCCTCTAGCGAGGATGCCATCCGTGCAATCTTCTACAAATGCAAGGGCAAGGCTCAAGCTAAACCTGTGAACAAGGCTAAGGACCGCAATCAATGGGTAAAAGGCAAGAAGGATAGTTGTAGGCGCCATGATAGTGAGTTCATCACGGCAGTCGATAGGGTCCACAAGCAGAAGATCGGCAAGCTCAACCACATCGGTTTTGACAAGATAGTCAAGATGCCATACTACAACCATGACTCTCTAGTCAAGCACACCCTCGAGGAGTGCAACCTCATCAAGTGCTACTTTAGTGGCGACTACAAGGCAACTAACAAGGATGCATCATCTGGGCCCACCAGCATTGAGGAGAAAAGGGATGTGTATCCTGTCCCGAAAGGGTGCCTCATGATCTTTGGTGGACCGGTGGCATACGAGTCCAAACACTAGCAGAAGCTCATAGCTAGGGAGGTCAATGTGGCTGCCCTGGGCATTGTTGTCCTGGCTTTCCTAAAATGGTCAGAAACTATGATCACTTTTGATAGAAAGGATCACCCCAACCACATTCTACAACTGGGATGCTTCCCCATTGTCGTGGATCTGATCATCGGCAAGACCCACCTATCTCATGTCATCATGGATGGTGGGAGCAGCCTCAACCTTATCTACACTAAGACAAATGACACGGGGCTATCACGGGCGGCGATACGACCATACGACGCTCTGTTCCATGGAGTCATCCTCAGGTTTTAGGCCATTCCCCTTGGGCAGGTTGACTTACCTGTAATGTTCAGAGGTTGAGCCAACTTCCACACATAAATGCTCACCTTCAAAATAGCAATTTCCCAAACACCTACCACACCATCCTGGGCTAACCATACTATGCTAAGTTCATGGCCATCTATTGGTATTTATTGAATTGTCACTTGTTTTAGTAGCCACCTAATGTTTTTACATTTCTTAGCATCACTTTTGCTAAGTTGTCATCCCTAGCTATGATGCTAGAAATGCTTGTTGGTACCTTCTAGCGTCACTTCTAGAATGACACTAAGAACTACATTAATATTTTATGTGACTAGAAGGAATGTGTACATATGAAAGGATCTACAAGCCCATAGATAATTTACCATTGTAGGATTTCACTCGGGAGTATTCCAGGTATTGTTATTTATATTTTTACCACAAGGAAGGACTGGTGAATGGAATATATTGATAACTTATACATGTGATGGAGAAATAAACCATAACCAACTTCTACTCATAACAGGGGTAAGTCAAGAGATAAATATATGTAAATGGTAAATAATAATTAATCATTGATCACTCAGAGTACTCCTTTCTATGGCATTAGCATGGCTAAGTAGAATATTAGAGGAATAATTCCTAAGTCATTCTTAATTACAAGTCAATGCATAAGTTGATTAGTGCAATTACACCTAGTAGTCATTGCTAAGATCAACTTCATATCTACACATAAGGGATATTACTAAGGAAGATTAAGAACAGAGCTTATCTTCCTTCATAACTAGATCCTACTTGTCCTATATTTAGGGAGTGGACTACAAAGGACTTAATGGGAGTGTCCAATCCATGATCTATCATATGGCTTGGAATATTGGGTGCTTCCTTAGGTAAACAATGTATAAGCACCACGCTTACACAATGTTGACCACTCACCCCTGGTACCTTAAAGCATGCGCTATACGAACTTGTGCTTGAACATGATGATAATGTAACTATACTAAGCATATAATCAAAGTAGACGATGAACATGATAACTAGTAACATGATTAATATAAAGAGCAATGTCATAGCAATTGTTGCAGACATATAAAAGTAATGAGATACAAAAGAGGGGGGGTACAAAGGCTATACCAAGCCATGCTCTTGACATGATCATGTATCCAAGCAAAGCTTGCCACCCTCCAAATCTAGCCTAGCTAGCTATGTCCTAGAATATGGTGGAGCTCTGAGGATGATTGGGGTTTTTGTCTTCTTAAAATGACTTTATTAGGGTTTGATGCCTCAGGAGGTGGCAGGGGCTGGTATATATAGGCCAGAACATGAATCCTGAGCCCTCGGATCAAATCGACATGAATGGAGGCTGATGGTGGCCCCCACAGACTGGCTGGCCTGCAGGTGGGACCAGCTAGTCCCACCTGGCGGCCTCTTGCCCTCCACCACGGTGTGGTGTCCTCTAGTGTGTTTTAGTTCCTTCTAGTGTTGTGTATGCCATGGATAAGCACAATTAATTCTAATATATAGGTCCACCTTGACAGTTTCCTAGATAAACCCTATAGAAAACATAGATTCACCAAAACTCATGGAATTTGTTTGTTTAAACCCCTAAGTCTATGTTGGTGATTACTTTCATGCCCTTACACATGTTATATTGACAATTTATAATGGTTGTTAACTACCATCAACAAACTCCCCTAAGCTTAAACTTTGCTCATCCCTGAGCAAAGCTAAACATAGCAAATGGATCAGGAGTTGCTTCGATGTTTTCACTCCTCAAAAGTACACATGCGTTCAAACAAGAATTCTCCTCCAGATTATAATAAATTGATCTGACTTTCAAACTTACCCATATTACCTTCAACCATGGGGCTTCTTAGCCTTCACATGGGTCTTGAGCAATTGAAAGATAGAATGATAAAGTCAAGCATTATATCTCAAGTTCTTTGCTCAACCATTATCCGAGAGTTTTTATAAGTTTTCAAAATAAAACTCAGAGCTTCCATTGTATGACACTCTCAAGCCTCTCAATATATGTGGTATTTGTGGATCCTCACAAAGGCAATAATGATGTTTATGCCTTCTCTTCCTACAACTAAGGCTTATGTGGAGCTCATAGGAGTGGAGAAAGAATGAAAGAACATACTTGCAATACATATATTATAAAGTCAAACCTCAGATCCAAAGAGAGTTGAGTCATACAATCAAATCAAGTTGTGCATGTGTGTGGATATATGGTGGATATATTTAGTGGATATATATGGTGGCTAACCTAATTCTACTATGCTCCTTGAAAACTTATCTTTATTTTGGAACTGAGAAACAACTTTGTAAGAAAACATGGGTTAGCTTATTCATAACTTTTCTTTCAGGCGGGCATCTAAGTACCCATTGTTTTAGAGATCTTGGACACTTGTCCATTTTTTCAACTCTTCTTTTTTATGAATAACATCTGCATAGCCCATGCCTTTTTCTACAACAAAACTATTGAGAGATAGCACCAAGAACTTGGAGCATTTATTTGGTGGATATCTTATCAAGCATATTTTTGGTGTTTACTCCCAGTGTAGGAGTAAATCATTTTTGGGTGGATCTAAATGGAACGGCATATTTTTGCGCCAACCCCCAGTGTAGGAGTAGTGCATATGTGGGTGGTATGTGATCTTGATTTTAAGATCATGACAAACCTCTCATAAGGATCAACAAAGCTTGACTAAACTCAATGCAAAACAAGCAGCATATATGAGTGAAAGTTTTTCTAGTCTAAATATCATATTTGGCTCTGGTAAGAATTCAAGCTTTGTCATACAGAAACTCATCATGTAGAATTTTTATGTTTTTTCAAAAGATAAATCTCTAGAACTTTAGTATCACTTGGAATAAGATAAATAGTTGCTTAGACCTTCTTATATTATATCCGTCAATTACCTAGACTTAGATCAAGCATATGCTACCCATGAGTTTCAAGTTCAGAGTAAATTCTCATATCAAAATAGTCTTATCCAAAACTCGGGAGAATTCAAGGCTAAAAACTAGGTACTTGAAAGGAATTATAATAGAGCAACTATTCATCATTTCCATGTTAAGAGATTATCCTTAGAGTCCTTTTACTTATTCAGCTGTTAAGAACAGAAAAACTAGACACGCACTTTTTATTTTATTTTCATTTTTAGATCACACATTACTAATATATAACTAACACAAAGATAAATTTTTATTTTGTTTTAATTATGCGTCTTTTTTAATATTTTGTATAGCAAACTTAGAAATAAATAAAACCAAAAGGGAAAGAAATACTTATCTGGATACATGGGGATGCCCTTCTCCCAAGCTGATTGTTGTTGTGGTTGCTCAAACTTGTACTTCTCAGCGTGGGTTCACCAGCGGATGTCCTTCTCATCCATTAGGAAGTTGAATTTCTCTAGAGGATGCACTCCTGGTGGAGCGAGATGAAGACAACCAGGAGAACTTGCTCTTGATCATGTATATCATCTTGCAAAGTACTAACAAGAACAACAAAACTCATGGAATGGATCAGGATAAAGGGTTAGCGATCAGCCATCCAGAGATTAGTTGTTCTTGGGATTTAGAAACATTTTTGTATAGACAAAATTTTAGCAGGATGTCCATCTAATAGTTTTTGGATTTTCTTATATATGCTATGCAAATAATATTTTATGCAATAAAATATCTCTAGATGCATTCATGGTATTTTTATTTTTATGCCACCACAGTAAATATTCTTATGGGGTTCTACACACCATAAAAAGTATTCACATGGGGCTTAGGATTTTATAATGCAATGATGATACTTTTTATTTTATTTTTATAAGTCCAATGTAAATGCGGGAAAGTAAATATGCTAAAGTAAAAATAATGCATGCCATGCTAAAGGGTAATTATGGATAACTACTGATTTACCTCCCAACGAGGGTTTAGGTTTTTAAGTCCTCTAGACATGATTTTTCTCCTATCTTGTTCAATCTTTAGGTGCATCTGTCGGTCCTAGAGATGGAGACTTTGATGGTTGCACTTCTTGTGATGGTGACTCTGATGATGTCACCTTTTCCTTCCACACCTGCTTGGCTTGTGGACTAAACTTAGGCAGAGTAGGTTCATCTTTCACAACTTCCTCATCTTCCTCACATCCATTCTTTGGGGATTAGTTCTTCTGGCATTGGGATGATCGATGTCTCCTCTTGGCATGGGTCTTCTTAGGCTACTCATAGGTGGTATAACTATTGAAATAACAACGTACCTTCTCTCCTAGGAATTGGAAGTGGACTTGTCTAGATCCAACATAAATGATCGCATTAGTAGTTTTGAGGAACTGTCTTCCAAGGATCATGGGTGTATCATCTTCATCTTCTCCCATGTCTAGAACCATGAAGTCGGTAGGGGCATAGTGATCGTGTATTCTTAACATAACATCTTCCGCTATTCCCTCTAGAAATCGGATTGATTAGTCTGCCATCTACAATTGCATATATGTTGGGAACAAAGGTTCATCACCAAATAAGTATTCATATGTTACCTTGGATATTATGTTAACACCCAATCCAATGTCACAAAAGGTCTTGCAGAAAATTCTTTGTCTAATGGTACAATCAATTGTTGGCACACCTGGATCGTCCTTCTTAGGCAATGAATGGTGAAGCGAGGAGGTGGTCGTACTCTAATCGGAGTGTGTTTATCATGTTGACTGATTCTTCTTATGGTTTCCTGGCCTTGTTCTTCCTTCTTCTCTAGATATTACTCTTCTTGTTTACTGTTGTCTCCTCGAACAGGTATGGCATTTTTGGATGACTAGAAGATTGTAGGATACGATTCTTGAAAGTGAATTTCTCCTTTCTATCCTTGATTGTGAAGTAGATCTTTGCACTATCCACGCAGATGATGGCTTTCATGATGCTTAGGAAGGGTCAGCCTAGGATAATGGGTGCCCTTACATCTCCACATGTTTCCAAAACCACAAAATCTATGGGTATGTATGATTGCCCCACTTGTACACAAATGTCTTCGAGAATTCCCTTGGGGTCACAGAGGGATTGATCTATAAGCTACAAGCACATATTTGTGTACACCAAAGTATCTCCATTAATTTTATCATAGATTACCTTAGGCACGATGTTGACACTTGCTCTGAAGTCATAGACAACTTCTTGGAAAATATGAGGTCCAATGGTAATGGGGATGATAGGTCTTCCTAGATCACATTTGTTTTCATTCAAGGAATAATCTATCCATCCTTCGGCTGATGGTTGTATGCTATAGTATGCTGCATTGTGAATATCGACTAGATTTGTAATTTCTAGATCTTCTAGTTTCCCTAGAATCTTACCTTTATCAGTAGGAGGAATAACAACCACTAGTTGAGCTATTTGTGATTGTATCATTTTATTAAAGCTATGCTGGTTCTTAATGCTAGAGGAGAAGTTATCTATTCTATTTTTTATGTTTTCTAAGATTCTATCATTGGAAGCTAGTTTTCTAGATAAGCCACCCTTATTTTAGCTTGGCCAGAAATTAACTCTCTCAAGGGTGGTTGACTATTGAAATTATTGTAATTATTATCTTGATAGTTACCTTGGTAATTTGGCCTTTGTTGCTAATTCCATCCTTGATTTTGTTGAGGATGAGAGTAGTTGTTATTGACGAAGTTCACATCCTCATGGGTTTTAGGACAGTTGTTCCCTAAATGCCTAGTGTTTCCACATTCTTCACATGTCATGTGAGAATCATGAATGTGCATGACTTCTTGCTTCTCATTAGCTCACTCTTCAAGCCATCTTCATTAGCAAATCCATCTTGGTAGACAACATGTCTACCTCCTTGAGTTGATGCATTCCTCCTCCTCTCTTGCGAGTCTGAAGATGTTCTTCGTTCCAACCTTGGTTGGAGACCATCTTCTCCATGAGAGTTGTTGCTTTTGCGATTGTAAGTGACAAGAATGCACCTCCAGCAGCGGCATCCATGTTCTCACGGGTGTTGTTTGTCAACCCATGATAGAAAGTCTGCATGAGTAGCCTATCCTCCATCCCATGATGAGGACATTCTAAAATGTAGTCTTGGAAGCATTCCCATGCCTCAAGGATAGATTCATCATGTTGCTGTTGGAAGCTTGAAATTCTCCCACGTAGAGTATTGGTCTTGCCCATGGGAAAGAACTTTTCTAGGAAGGCAAGTAGAGAAGCTTATCTCATGTAGTGTTTCTATCTTTGTTGGCATAGAACCATTGCTTTCGCCTTCCCCAAAAGTGAGAATGGGAAGAGGTAGAGTAATATGTCATCTCTAGATACTCCTTTGATGGTGAAAGTGCTGCAGATCTCTAGGAAATATTGGAGATGAGCACTCGCATCTTCATGTGCCTTTCCACAAAACTGGCTAGCTTGCACCATGTTCATGAGAGCTGGCTTGAGCTCAAAAGCATTATCTCTGATGTTGATCGCCTAGTCCAGTATAGATGTTGGCCATAGTTGGAGTAGAGAACTCACTGAAGTGTCTTGTTAGCCATGACTTCAAAATCGGGTGTTAAGCTGTGCCTTATTTGGTTGTCTTCTGATTCTAAAGCTAGAACTTTCTTGAGTTTAGCTCTAGTCCTCCTAAGTAGTGCTTCTAGATTTTCAACATAGTTTGTCAGAAGGTCAAAACTGGCCATACATTACCCTGCATAAGATACAAAAAGTAGATAGAACAAGGGTAATCCTGCTTGAGCAGAGGTTACTGGCTTTCTCGATCACATCAATAAGTAAAAGTTTATTAATATTCCTTTTGCCTAGCTACCTTCCCCGACAATGGTGCCAGAAATGCTTGTTGGTTTTTGTTAACTTGTCACTTGTTTTAGTAGCCACCTAATCTTGTTTACATTTCTTAGCATCACATTTGCTAAGTTGTCATCTTGATGCCAGAAATGCTTGTTGGTACCTTCTAGCGTCACTTCTAGAATGACACTAAGAAGTACTTTAATATTTCATGTGACTAGAAAGAATGTATATATATGAAAGGATCTACAAGCACACAAAAAATTTACCATTGTAGCATTTCACTCAGGAGTATTCCAGGTATCATTATTTATATTTTTGCCACAAGGAAGGACTAGCAAATGGAATATATTGATAACTTATACACGTGATGGAGAAATAGACCATAACCAACTTCTACTCATAACAGGGTAAGTCAAGAGATAAATATATGTAAATGGTAAATAATAACTAATCATTGATCACTCAGAGTACTCCTTTCTATGGCATTAGCATGGCTAAGTAGAATATTAGAGGAATAATTCCTAAGTCATTCTTAATTACAAGTCAAAACATATGTTGATTAGTGCAATTACACCTTGTAGTCATTGCTAAGATCAACTTCATATCTATACATAAGGGATATTACTAAGGAAGATTAAGAACAGAGTTTGTCTTCCTTCGTAACAAGATCCTAGTTGTCCTATATTCAGGGAGTGGACTACAAAGGACTCAATGGGAGTGTCACATCCACAATCTACCACGTGGCCTGGAATATTTGGTGCATCCACAGGTAAACAACGTATAAGCACCACGCTTACACAATGTCGACCACTCACCCCTAGTACCTTGGAGCATGCGCTATATGAACTTATGCTTGAACATGATGATAATCTAACTATACTAAGCATATAATCAAAGTAGACGATGAACAAGATAACTAGGAACATGATTAATATAAAGAACAATGTCATAGCAATTGTAGCAAACATATAAAAGTAATGAGAGATACAAAAGAGAGGGGGTACGAAGGCTATACCAAGCCACGTTCTTGACATGATCAAGAATCCAAGCGAAGCTTGCCTCCCTCTAGATCTAGCCTAGCTAGCTATGCCCTATAATATGGTGGAGCTCTGAGGATGATTAGGGTTTTTGTCTTCTCAAAATGACTTTACAATGTTTGATGCCTCAGAGGGGTGGCAAGGTCTAGTATATATAGGCCATAACATCAATCCTAAGCCCTTAGATCAAACCAACTTGAATGGATGGCGTGGATGCAACCTAGGAGGCAGTGAAGAACTGATGTCACAAGGCAAAGGCTGACGGTGACCCCCATAAATCGGCCGGCCTGCACCTAGTGGCCTCTTGCCCTCCACCGTGGTGTGGTGTCCTCTAGTGTCTTCTATATCCTTCTAGTGTTGTTTATGTCATAGATAAGCGCAATTAATTCTGACATATAGGTCCACCTTGATGGTTTCCTGGATAAATCCTACAGAAAACACAGATTCACCAAAACTCATAGAATTTGTTAGTTTAAACCCCTAAGTCTATGTTGATGATTACTTTCATGCCCTTAAACATGTTATATTGATCGTTTATAATGGTTGTTAACTACGATCAACACCATCCCTAACTACACCTACCTTAAGCTCAAGATGCCCTGGCCCTCACTAGATCATCACTATAGGAGGTGACCTCTAGCAGGCTCACCTCTATGAATGGGAAAATTACAACATCGCGACAGCCACATGCCAACCCCTGGGGGCTGGGCCTGAACATGACTTCCCTACATGGTAGGGGAGCACACGGAGGTCGAACCAAGCGACTTTGGCCATGTTATGTGATGAGACAGGCAACGACATGGCCCGAGGATGACGCGATCGATGAGCTTCAAAGGGCTCGTGACACAACACATTCCTTGATTCGATGAGCCATGCGTTCTAGGCCTCGCCGCGTGTGGACATTTCTTAACATCACTTTTACTAAGTTGTCATCCCTAGCGATGATGTCAGAAATGTTTGTTGGTAATTATTAATGACACTTGTATATTTAGGAAAGATTATATATGTTGAAGTAATCCACAAGAACACATATAATATACCATTGTAGCATTTCACCCGGTAGTATACCAGGTATCGTTATTTATATTTTACCATAGGGAAGAGCGGTGGCTAGAGGATATTGACAAACATGAATACTTATGATAAGATCATTAACTACACATTTGCTTTAATAGGGTTAAGCTAGATGATATATAAATGATAAGTGTAAGGCATCAATAATAATCGAGAGATAGAAACAGATACTCACAAATCTAGTATGGCTAGGCAGGAGATTAGTCAAGAAAAAATATTCCTAAGTTATTTCTTATTTACTAAGTCTTTTCCATACTCCAAGTATATACACTTTCATCTATAGCATAATCAATTCTGCATCTAGGCATAAGGAACATTACTAAGGAAGATCAAGAACAGAGCTTGATTCCCTTCGCAACTAGGTCCTACTTGTCCTACAAATGGGGAGTGGATTACAAAGGACTCAATGAGAGTGTCACACTGGCGATCTACCACATGACCTGGAATGTAGGGTGCATCCACAGGTAAACAGTATTTAAGCACCATGCTTACATAATGGTGACCATTTAACTCACTCGAGTACTGAGCTAAGTGCTTTGCAAACTTATGCATAAATTCATTATCAATCATGGCTATGTCAAGCATACTACTAGAGCAAACTAGGAACATAATAAATAGAAACATAGTATTAAAATAGCACAAAGTCATGAAATATAGAGGATACAATGGCTATACTATCCTGAGCAATTGCCCAACTCTACTTGAATCTTGCTAGCTAGCCAGCTGTCACAGAACCGTCCAATTTATAAGAGCACAAGTACAACAGCAATCACCGAAGCGATCAAACCATCATACTTGAGCCCATATAAACCCGGTAGTCCAACGAAATTGTGAAGGATCTCAAACAACCAACATACAAACCAAGATCATAGAGATTCAACACAACCCATCACATGTTACATCACAGTTCACAAATATTTCTCATACATCAGAGTTTGAATAATTATTACAAACCAAGTTTGAAAGTAGTGGAAGCAAAGTAGTTTAACATCAACATTACAAGTAGTTTAGTACACAACCAGGTGTCAGTCATCTCCAACCAAAAGCACAAAGGGTGAGATGATATACAGAATGACCATTGCCCATGGTCCTAGTCCTCATCCACTACAGGAGCAAGGCAGTTCTTGCAGTAGCCATGATACATAATGTTATCTGCCACAATGGGAATAAAACCCTGAGTATGAGAAGGTACTCAGCTAGACTTACTCGTCCAACTAATATACTAAGACACCAAGGAGTATGCAAGGCTTTATAAGTAGAGCTGGTAGACATTATTTGCAGAAAAAGCATAAGTTAACCAACATATCTTTAATTGTGAATCACCAGTTATTAATCCTATCTCATACTAGATTAGCAATTATCCTATGCCAAACATGTTGGTACCATTAAGTCATCCCAATAATAACCATATACAGGTTGAGTTCTTTCATAATCTCATAACCAACATTTCAATCATTTACTACGATGAAGTGTATTCCTATCAGTTCTCACTATCCGGGAGAGATGGCGATTCAAATCGATTCCTACCTAGCTGGGGAATTATTCCTAACACACACCCAGACATACCTATGCCAAGGTAGTCTTAGGTCACCTTTGGTACAACTCAAGTACAATCATGGGTACGACCAGCGCCGTGCCCTCAGAGATACAACCAATCTGCCAAGGGGGCTCAGGACTCTAACTTGCCCTTAGGCTTACGCCATTGGCTCTCCACACATCCTTACTGCCTCTACGGTGTGCACTTTTACTGCTCGTGGTCCTGGCCTGAGTTGAGCTACTCGGCTTCATGGTCGGAATGACTTATCTGGCCAACTATGTGAGAGGCATGCGTTCAACATGACAAGATGAACCTCCAATGGCTGGTCCTTAAATGACACAGATAGAGTCACTATGATACCACAACATAAGACTTTGCTCGGTCTCCATTTATTCAACAATACCAGGTTATGTTCCATGATAGCACAATATAGCCAACCGTGATCAAGTTATCACCTATAGCTCGCAGGTGATAGGAAATCACCCGACTTCTACCGGTCTAACCATAGCTAAGCATGATAAGCGTTCCTGGACAGAAATAGGATTCATGGTAGATATTTCTAGTCAAGGAAAGTTAATATGCAGCAAGTGTTTCCAAACAACTCATGTGACGTAATGCATCAATACGAATAACTTTAGGTGACATTAATAAAGTAGGGAGGCTTATAATGCTCTAGGGCTTGCCTTTCACGAACATTGAAGGCTTATGATCTGGGCACTCGGGAAGGTGATCAACCTCAAGCTCGCCTTCTCTGGGAACCTCCTGGTGCTGCAGTTCCTGATGCTCCTCCTGCGGATCGAAATTGAGCTCCACTAGCGTGATCTCCTCGGTGGCACCTATTGCATGCATATGCATAAGTAAGTCCCATGAATGCATAAGAAGGATCACGGAGGATGTGATAGAGGAATGTATGTGTTGCAACAATGATATTAAGTAGCAAAATGATAACAATGCTAACTCCTTACTAACTGAGTAGGTGCATATCTCTTCTCTATCTACTTACAGATTTCACACAAAGCAACATCTAAGCTACATAGAATAGTTACAAGTTTACATCATAACTGAAGTTATACTTATCCAAATGCTGTGATCTTAGACTTTATGGAAAGCTTATAAAATTTCCTACAGCTCTTATTTAATTACCAAAAGCTGAATCACAATCTATCCTAGACAAACAGGCAATCTATGTAGTGCTGTCCAGAAATTCCAGAGAACAAGCAATTCGGAAAACTAACTTTAAACAGCTATAACTCCTAAACCCTTTGGCCTATTGACCTGAAATTTTAACACAAGATAGATGAAGAAGTTCCCAACAACTTTGTTATTATCCATTTCTACAGAAAACATCATTTCGACTATGCAACATAACAAGCAACAGAATCTGTCCAAAAACCCTTCTAACTCGCATTATAAAGCAACAATATTTATACTACATGTAAGCATTCAAAATTTGACACCACCAAGTACACCAACAGTTCAGGAACATCAAATACACTCAAGAAAACATAATGGCCAAGTCCAAACTATTTATTTAAATGCCTTTATCAATTTATTCAGATAATTAGGTTAAACAATAAACCTATACCAAATGTGCATAATAAATTCTCAGAAAATTATAATGGCCTCCAAGTGCTACCAAAAGACTACTGTAAAAGTTTCATGCCATTTTACCAAGTACAATTATCCTTTACAAAAATAACAAGCTAGCAAGGTCTATTTTAGAGAAAGTAGTAAACCCTATTGAAGAGTGTCAAGCATGAGATTATATATTTTTCTTAGCATCATAACAGTGCCATAATACTGTACAAAAATCTGTATATCAATATGTTACATATTTTTATCCCGACAATTTTCCTTAGAAAATACCATTTATTACTAGATAAATAGAAACACCCTACTCCAAACAAGTTTACAGCAAGTTTAATATTTTTCCTAGATAGAGCATGTCAACACAAGACTAACAAAATTAGAATCACAATTTTATCACTTTTCTAGCTCAAGATATCTATTTTACAAGTTTACTAACATTAAAAAAGCATTTATTTAAATACATTTTAATCACTAAGAAAAATACAATAAACTGTACAGTTCATATTTTTACAAAAAACTACACTTCTTGAGGAACACAACCAAATTTGGTTCACCCAAATTGGATCTCTATAACTCCACTTATGATTTTCCAAAGTTGCATGCAAAAACTGAAATAAATGAGCTATCTTCTACATCAGAGTCGTTGACAGCAGGGGACCTCGGGTCAGTCAGACATGCATGTTAGCGAAAGAAAAACAGAGGAGTGGCGCTGCTCGATGCGGATCAGCTGGAGTTCGCCGACGGTGAGCTTTTCCGGCGATGGCACCTGACACAACAGTGACAACCATGACCTCTCGTACCTAATGAGCTATCAAGCCGAACCTAATGCCGGAGCTAAGCACGACAGTGGCGCCAATGGCGGTGCGATGGTGCGGATCGACGGCGAGACGCCGGAGGTGACCGTAATAGTTCGATCTACTGCTACATAGAGCTCCTACATACTGCAGCGAAGCTAACGCATCCACTGTCATAGCTAGAGGCGGTCGGAGATGTCCCGGCCATGGCGTCGTGGCACGGCGGCGAAACTCCAGCGAGGCTGTGCACGGTGCTGAGACCTTACCAAGCACAGATAGCGAGCAATGCAGGCGCGGTGGTGCGGTAGGAGTACGACAATGCTGCTGCGGTGGCGATTGCACGATGTGGGCGAGCTGGGTGCTGGCAATGGCGATGGCGGTGTTGCGGTGGTCTGCTGCATCGGCTGTGGGCGAGCGCGAAGGTGAAGGGAGGCAGAGAAATGGAATGTGAGCGCTGGGGAGTCATGGGTGAAGGCTTGGGCTTGATGTGCTGCGCTGTAGCTCAACATGGCCTGGCCAGGCAACGCAACAGCAACGCGCGGCGCCACGTGGCATTGAAGCTCTGAAACGGTCGGGCACTGTAGATGCAATTTAGTCCCATCAGCAGAGCGAGCGAGGCAGCATGACAGCGCAAATTGGTGAGACTCAAACTCCAAACCCGTGAAGTATTAGTGCAAATAATCTAAACCAAAGTTGTAGCCCGTAACACCGTCTACAATTTATATTAAGGATCATAGTCTAATTCTCAGTCAATACAGAGAAAAATCATGCTAAAGTCAAACCTACGAAACTGGAAAGCAGAAAAGGACTTAGAAAAATTCTAAGTGCTGAAAACCAGTGACATATTGATTTTTGTGAGCACAAAATGACTAAGCTATGCACAGAATTAGCTCATGGCCCAAAAATAAAAGTTGTTGATCTACTCAAATACTACAACTTTGTTTAAAGGTTCACTACCATGCAAAGTCTCTATGACACTAGTTCAAACTAGGTCAAACATACAACTTAATTATGATGTCATACACAATACCAATGACTTACAGACTAAACCAGACTTGGTCATGAATACCAAAGTTGTTTCTTATGCTATTCTAAAGATGTTTAAGGTATTCCCAAGGTTCCACACACATTTCATACATTGGTTTCATATAAACCCTAACTTAAGTAAGGTAATTAAGTAATACACATGAAATATAAGCTAACAAAGATGGAATACATGATATGCTTATGATCATGAATGCTCAATGATGCTTGTGATTATGCAATGTCAAGGTTAAATGCATGCTTAACACCGAGGGTGTTACAGCCCTTCCCCCCTTAAAGAAATCTTGTCCCGAGATTGCACGACCTACCATTCCCCGTAGAAACTTGGATAAACCTCACGAAGATAGTCCTCACGTTCCCACGTAGCGTCTTGCTCACTATGATTATTCCAAATCACCTTGTAGAACTTGGTGACATTGCTATGGGTCACTCTTTCCATTTCTTCAAGCACTTTAATAGGTCTCTCTTCATAGGTCAAATCCGACTAAATCTTGATATTAGTAGGTTCAATAGCTTCTTCGAGCACACGAAGACATTTCTTGAGTTAGGAGACATGAAAAACACTTAAATATAGCTTTCATTTCTAGAGGTAACTAGAGTTGGTAGGCTACTGGGCCTTTTCGTGCAATGATCTGGTATGGTCCAATATACCTAGGAGCAAGTTTTCGCTTCACCCCAAATCTTTGCACCCTCCTCATCGGGGATACCTTCAGATACACATAATCTCCAACTTGGAACACAATAGGACTTCTCCTTTTATCTGCATAACTCTTTTGTATTGATTGAGCGACTTCTATATGTTGTCAAATGATTTGAACTTGCTCTTCAGCTTCTTTGACAAAGTCAATCCCATAATACCTTCTTTCACTAGGCTCAATCCAATTCAGAGGGGTCCTACACTTGCGACCATATAAAGCTTCAAATGGAGCCATCTTGATACTCTCTTGATAACTATTATTGTAGGAGAATTCAACTAAAGGTAACCAATCCTCCCATGAACCCTTGGAAGAAATCACACATGCTCTCAACATATCTTATAAGATTTGATTTACACGCTTAGTTTGACCTGCGGTCTGAGGGTGATAAGCAGAGCTATGAATCAATGTGGTACCTAAGTACTTGTGCAGATGTTCCCAAAAATGATTAACAAATTGGGGCCCTCGATCTGATACAATACTCTTAGGTACACCGTGCAATCTGACAATTTGCTCAATGTATAGCTTTGCATATTGATGAGGTGTATACTTGACATTGACATGAATAAAATGTGCAGACTTGGTAAGATGGTCAACAATTACCCAGATAGAATCGTGACCCTTTTGTGTATTCGGAAGTCCGACAATGAAATCCATACTAATGTCATCCCATTTCCAACTTGGAACGGACAGTGGCTAAAGTAACCCTGCTGGTTTCATATGAATGGCCTTAACTCGGCAACAGTTATCACATCTTGCCACATATGCTGTAATTTCTTTCTTCATTTTAGTCCACCAAAACCTAGTCTTCAAATCTTGGTACATCTTGCTGCTACCCGGGTGAATGGATAGCTTGGAAGAATGAGCTTCCTCTAGGATTTGGTTCCTCAACTCCTTATCTTTCGGCACTACAAGCCAATTTTTAAACCATAGAACACCATTCTCATCTAACCGAAAATGCTTACTTTCTTCTTCTTTTATCTTTCTCTTGATATGAAATATACCAACATCAGTCTTTTGGAGCTCCATGATCTTTGACTCTAGAGAACAACTAACAGTGATATTGTGTAGGACTGCTGGATGCAATAAGTTGAAACCATCTTCCAACAAAGAATTACCATGATACTTCTGACTTAAGGCATCGGCAACTACATTGGCCTTTCTCAGATGATAATGCACTTCTAGGTTATAATCTTTGATCAACTCTAACCATCTGCGCTGCCGCATGTTCAACTCTGGTTGAGGAAGATGTATTTAAGGCTCTTGTGATCAGTGTAGATATGGCAAACATTGCCAAGCAAGTAATGTCTCCAAATTTTTAGAGCATGGACAACTGCTGCAAGCTCTAAATCATGCGTTGGATAGTTGACTTCATGCTTTCTCAACTGGCATGAGGCATAAGCAATGACTCGGCCTTCCTGCATTAAGACACACCCTAAATCAGTTCCTGAGGCATCACAAAATACATCAAATGGTTTCTCAATGTCGGGCTATGCTAACACAGGAGCAGTAGTTAACAAAGTCCGCAAGGTGTGATAAGTGGCTTCACACTTCGGTGTTCATATAAACTTCTCATCCTTCTAAAGTAACCTTGTCATAGGCTTGGATATCTTGGAGAAATCTGGGATAAATCGATGATAATATCCAGCTAGACCAAGAAAACTTCGAACTCCATGAACTGAGGTTGGGGCTTTCCAAACCATCACTTCTTGCACTTTGGATGGGTCTACAGAAATTTTGTCCTCTGATAATACGTGACCTAGGAAAGGTACCTTCTTCAACCAAAACTCACATTTACTATACTTAGCATACAACTTATGCTCTCTTAGTCTCGATAATACCAGTCTCAAGTGCTTTTCATGTTCTTCTATCGTCTCAGAATAAATCAAGATATCATTGATGAACACAACCACAAACTTGTCAAGTTTAGGCATGAACACCGAGTTCATCAAATACATGAAGTAGGCAGGAGCATTGGTCAATCCAAAGGACATGACTAAATACTCATAAAGGCCATACCTAGTGGAAAAAACCATCTTAGGTATGTCTTTCGAGCTAATCTTGATTTGGTGATAACCTGACCTCAAATCAATCTTAGAGAACACTTTTCCTTTTGACAATTGATCAAACAAGATATCAATGCGAGGTAAAGGATACTTGTTCTTGATGGTAACAGCATTGAGTGGTCGATAGTCCACACACATCCGCAAAGACTTGTCCTTCTTTTTCACGAATATGGCTAGACAACCCCAAGGTGACGAACTGGGGCAAATAAGACCCTTCTCTAAAAGTTCATGTAATTGAATCTTCAATTCAGCTAACTCATTGGGAGGCATTTTATATGGTCTTCGAGAAATAGGTGCGGTACCAGGTAACAATTCTATCTTGAACTCTATCTCTCTGTCCGGTGGTAACCCTAGCAATTCATTAGGAAAAACATCCAAAAATTTACATACTACCAGAATATCAGCAAGGGCCATAGGCTAGATAGCATTAGCCACATTATGGAGATCAAACTCCCTAGGAAGGGGTACTAGAAAAGCCTCATTATTCTTGGGATCCCTCAACATAATGGTTCTAGTCAAGGTATCAATCAGAACACCATGGTTCTTCATCCAATTCATCCCCAAGATCACATCAATACCCAATCCCGGTAATATCACTAGGTTTACAGTATACTCTCGTTCACTTATTTGGATGCGTACACCTCTAACTATCTGATTGGTAGAAATGTTACTCCTAGTAGCACTTATGCAATAACCACCCTTTTCTACTACAACTATTTTCTGATCATACTTGGATGCAAATGTTGGACTCATGAAAGAATGCGAAGCTCCAGAATCAAATAAAACAATGGTAGGATCATGATTCATAAGAAACATACCAGCCGTGACTACTTCACTAGAGGGAATCTCTTCCATGGTGGTATAGTGCACATGTCCCTGACGTCCATTAGAATTGCCCTGCTTCTGGTTGTTGTTGTTCTTGGGATAAGGACAATTTCTTGCCCAATGGCCAGTCTTGTTACAGTTCTAGCATGGCATACTGTTAGGTGGAACATTGGAGCTGCTTTGTCCAGTGCTACCCTTAGGTAGAGCAATAGAATAAGCCTTGCGATACACCTACTGGTTCTGACTGGGCTGTGCCTTCTTCTGTGGTGGTCTATACTTTGGAGCGGGAGGGCGAAACTGGGGTCTCACATTGGTAGGAGCTTTGGACTGAGATACTCCTGCTTCAAAAGCTCGCTTGTGATTCTTGGATGTTGTATAGATGTTGTTCTAATTATCTTGGGTTAGTGCATCACTAACAAACTCATTGAATGTAGCACTCTTGTTGTTAGCTAGCGTCTTCATCAGCTTTGGGCTAAGGCCCCACTTGAAATTAGCAATCTTTTTAGCATCTATATCCACAAACTCAATGGCATACCTTGATAGATTGTTAAAGGCATGCAGATACCTAGTTAAACTTTTAGTACCCTATGTCAGCCTCATGAATTTTGTATGCTTCATACTCATTAGACCTGGAGGAATATAATGTCCCCTAAATACAACCTTGAATTGATTCCATGTAATTTGAGCATCTTCAGGCAAAGTGGATCGATGGTGACTCCAGCATATGCCCACCGGTCCATGTAGCTGGTGCGATGCATATTCGGTCTTTTAGTGCTCGGTGAGCCTCAAAAGATGGAACTTCTGTTTAATTGTATTTAGCCACTCATCTGACTGCAATGGTTCTTCTACTTCCTTAAAGATAGGAGGCTTGGTGTCGAGGAAGTCCTTAAAAGTGCTGAACTGGTTAGGTTTAGGTCCTTGCTGCTGATCTCCTCCACGTCCTTGTCCAGCATTCTGCGCGAGATCACGCAACACTTCTCCCATAGCACGTTGAGTCTCCATGAGCTGAGCCATCGTCTTAGCTGCGGTAGGATGCGGTGGTGGGGGAAGATCCTCATGACCATTGCCACGGCCATCACTACCACTTGCATCATCACCAAAAGTTCCCCCTACGAGTGCGCATCATCTGCGGAATTGCAACAACAAGTGATTATTGGATGATGTCAAGAGATTGCAGAAGAATTGTATAATCATGCCATACTATAATTACTGGAGATAATAGTAAATTCATACAATAACACAGAGGCACAATAATTCGATTCCACAACATAACATCACCAAATGATCGCTTATCGTGCTCGCAATGCGTTCCATACATGCCAAATTTTTATGTCAAACACAACTGGAAATCCATTAAATAGTGCAATTGTCACAATAGTACATGCTTAGTTCCAATACATCACAAGGGTACATCATGCGATTGAGACCTACATTACGAGTCCATTACATAATTATCAAGAATAGAGTGCTAAGACATCAAGCTCGCACTACTATAGCTAAGCTACTCCCAGGAGTGGTCGCTGTCGACGTCGGACACACCATCACCATGGTCGTCCTCCCAAGGCTCCACCTCCTCCTCCTTAGGATCCTCTTCTTCCTTGGCATCCATCTCTATGCTATCATCTTCAGCAATCAACACATTAGGCTCTTCTTCCATCGCTGGGGCTAGAGGAATAATTGGGTTGATTATGCCATTGAGGCGATGAACATCAGTCTAAAGCTCCTCGATCTAGCGAATGAGTTCCTGCTCCCTTTGCTCAAACTCGATGGCCTGCCTAGCAGCCTAGAATACTATCCTAATCCTAGCTGCGTCTCTATTTTCAGCAAGACGAATAACCTCGTCCCTCTCAGCACGGACGCCATGTAATTCATCCTACGCTGCATTTCTTTCTCTCACTGTAAGGCCAAATTGCCTTTGACAAGCTTCTAAGGCTATCCCAAAGTTATCAATCTCATGCTGAGCTGCCCTAAGTGCCATTCGGTGCCTGCGCACACATGCTCTCATCCTGCGCTATGCGGCCTATGCTCTTTGGAGCTCTAGCATGCAGTTGACGTAGCTATCTTGGCATGAATAAAACATCCTTATGGCTGCATACATAGCACTCATTGTAGCACTACTACTTCTAGCTCTTTCATCCCTATCTCTGACTAAAGCATTACCACCTGGCTGGGTCTAAGTAGTCTATGATCGATCGACATGGGAAAAGATCCAACTGGCCCATTCACAAGTTCATCCCCAAATTCCTTGGTGGATGTTGAAGTTCTAGAACAAATAGTCCCAATTCTAGTTCTACTCTGTTGGTGCTGCTAGATGTAGGTGATTGCCTCCCCCATCGTCACCTGCCATTGAGAGTGATCATGCAATGTGTTTTCTATGGTGGTGTTTTGCTCTTTAATGGTCATCAGGTGATTGTCGAAGCGGTGGTGATCCATATGTTGGTCATGATAGCCCTAGCCAGAAAAAGACATGCACCTTCCCTGGTGGTCACTTGATACTTCTTCATAGTGTTGTTGCTGGTAGTTGTTGAAGTTTTCAAAGTGCCACTGTCATTGGAACCTTGCTGCCAAGAGCTTTTAGAGTGATGAGGGGATGGTTGATGCCAACCAGAATGCTCAGTCTGGTACCCATGGGATGATCCCGATTGGTCCTAGCTCGCATAGCTGGTGTATGCTGGTCCTTCAGGAATTGGGCCAGTGCCACAATATCAAGGCTGTGGTTCATGAGTCAGCCCCACAAAAGCACTTTTGCGAGGTGTCGCTTGCCTAACCTATAGATCAAAGGTGAAAGAGTTCACAACATATAAACTGAAGATCTCAAAATCTCGGTTATATACCAAAGATACATCATGACAAGCTATCCATCATTCCTCTTTTTTAGCATATGGGCTTGTCAAAAATATTCAAAGTCAATGTACCAACGCTCTGTATCAATATAAGAAAGTGAAGCATTATTCATCAAGCCCAAATTTTAGGCAATGCGATTGACCAAAGAGGGGTACTGAACATGACCCATGAGAGAAAATAGTTCCAACCAATGGCGCATCATGAATTTGACGGGAGAAACCTTTCTCCTCTCGAGCAAGGCATACAACAACTTAAGATCATCTATTCTTACCATATGAAAATCCAGCCTAGGGAACAAGGTGAAACTTAGCCACTTATGCATGAACTATAATGTGGGGTGAGGGATATCATTGGTACGAGGATGGTACATTTTAGTTTTTCCTGAAATTTCTCTCCAAAATTTTAATTTATCAAAATCTTGTAGAGCATGGTCTACATCAACTACACACTGCAATTGAATCCTAGGGGCAAACTTAAGTCCTTCCAGTGAGAGGAAAATTCTTTCCTAAAGAGTCTAAATTAGCCCCGGTATTAGTGATTTATAGAGTGCATAAGAATTCTAATGTTAAAAGTTTAGACCCTTGATCCAACAGCTCTAAAAACAAGATCAAATTCAACATCCATACCTGTTGCTTGGAGAAGGTCAGGATCATATGCAGTAGTGTGCACAAACCTTTTGGTCTTCAACTTCTTGAAGGTGTTCTTCTCCTAATTGTTTCACCAGTGGATATGTGTCTCCTCCAATAGGATGTTGGTTCAGAGGATGATGACGGCAGCACTCTGTCTTCTAGAACATCGACTTGCATGTCGACGCTCGCTCTAAAAGAAAAGCTTCTCGTAGAGCGGGATGATCTCGAGTGGGTGAGCTTGCCTACTTCTTGTTCATCATCCTACAAAAATCAATAGAACAACAAAACACATGTAATGGGTTAGGAAAATAAAATTGTTAGCGGTTAGCCGTCCAAGAGTTAGCCGTCCGAGGGTTAGTCATTCTGATTGCCGATAATTTTCTTTAAGCTAAATTTCAGAAGAATATCCACCCTAAATATTCTTATCTTTCCCTAATTTCAGTAGCACTTCTATTAAGTGAACTACTAAACTTTCGAACTAGAATTTGAAATTTCAAACTTAGAGGCTGGTTTATTGTTGTGCTTGAGGCCGAGAGCAGCCAGGAGGGTGGTATTTATAGGGTGGCACAACAGCAGGTCGGTCGGCCCCCCATGGGGCCCACTCAAGTTGATCTTCCACCAGCTGATGCTTTACTTCGAGGCTAAGCGAGCTCGGTGCTCCTTCAGGTATAGAAGCACCAAATTCGATGGTGGAGAGTACTTGACGTGATGTACGTGGGTCCCAGGTGTCTATGGGTTTGTATGCCTATATTTATACCGTATACACATGTATATATAGTATGCAGAAAAAATGTTTTATGATGCAAAGAAATATTACTATATGCATGTATGATATTTTTATGCCACCATGGTAAATCTTTCTTACAGGTTTTTACACACCGTAAAATTTATTCACCTGGGGCTTTAAATGTTTTATAATGAAGTGATGAAATTTTTATTTTTATTTTCTAATCCAAGTGTTAAATAAAAATGCTAAAGTAAAAGTAAGTTTATGCAAGGTGAAAAGTAAATATGGATAACTACTGATTTTACCTCCTGGCGAGGGTTCAGAATTTTGAGTCCACCGAACTAGACTTTTCTAATTGTGTTTGTTCCTCGGGTGCATCAGTTGGTCCTGGAGATGGAGACCCTGATGGTTGCATTTGCTTCTCTTGACAATCCAATTTAGAGCATTGTTTCGATCTTGGCTTGAAGGCGAATCGTTCTTCCTTCCCATTGATTTATCCTGCTCCAACATCAATCTATGCATTTGTAGTGCTCAAGAAGGGTCTCCTAAGTATGAGGGGTGTCTTCATGTCATCCTGCATGTCAAGCACTACAAAATCTACTAGAACAAAGAAATATCTTATTTTTACCAAAATATTTTTGGCAATTCCTATAGGGCAACGAGCTAGTTGGTCAGGCTAGTTGCAAGCACATCAATGTTGGTGTGAGTGTTGAATAATTGAGCTTACCGAAGACCATCTTGGGCATGACACTAACGCTGGTGCCAAGGTCATGTAGCGTATGCTCAAAATTCTGGTTTCCGATCGAACAATCAATAGTGGTGCATCCTGGATCCTTCTTCTTTACTGGTGATGTGTTTCAGGACAGCCACACTACACTCTTCCATTAACTTAATTACCTTAGTGGTGCTCTTGTTATTCCAAATGTCTCTGAGATACTTTGCATAGGTAGGTACCTGTGTTGGTATTTTTAAACACACACAGATAAATCCGCAAGTGCACGGATACCACTGTAGCTTTCACCCAGGGAGTATTTTAGAGTATCGTATTTATCCACTAGGAAACAATGGTTAAAGAAGTTGATAGTTTACCATCATGTATCTACTAACTAGTATACCTACTAGACTAAAGTGGGGTAAGTGGTAAATGATAAGAGTTATGGATAATAATACACACATAAGAAAATCCCATGGTAAAATAAATAAGTAGTCTAGCTCAATTGAGAGGACAATGGGTGAGTTCGAGGTTCCTAAATACTTCTCTATTACTTTGGTTCTATTCTAGTTTAGACTAGAGGGTATAACTAAAGCATAGGTAGATATAGCGATCACACAATAACCCTTTGGGACATCAAAACACTAGCCACAGATAGGGGTGAGAAGGGGGCTAGGAAGCTTTGACTATGGTCCTACAAACACCAACCCGAACATGGTGGAATACGTTGGTCGTCAGGGTTATCACCACCTGGGGCTACCATAACTATCCATGGGGTTGGGTGCAATCTTACATAACCTATAGTATAGACACCATGTCTATACTATCGATTACTACTCTAATCATGTACTATAACTAGAGCACTCGATGCGAGTGGAGATCCCATGCCAAGGTGTAATACTATACTAACCATACACATGAAAGGCATAAAAGTAAATAGAGAAGATAGTATGTTAAAGCAGCAGTCTTGCAAAGGTAAAATACAAGATATACCTAACCTCCAATGATTTCTCCAGAACCTGAGCATAGCTCAACTCTCCCTAACTCTCAACTTAACTATCCTACTTCTACATCTTAAGAGCTTTGTGGAGATTCCTCTCTTGTAGTGTATCTTGATCTAAATGAGAGATGGCTCTCCTAGAGGGGGTAGAGGGCCCCTTATATAGGGAAGATGGAGCAGGGGCAAGGCATTACCACTTCATTGATCCGCGTCAACTACCTCAATCACCGTTGGATAAACTAACTTAAAATTGCCTTAAAATTAATGGTGTAGATCTTGGAAACAGCATACGAGGCACTAGAGAGTGTAGAGTGGGTGGTCCGTCCTCCCTACTAGGGCCGACTAGCCTGCCACTTTGTCAAGTGGGCCTCCCCTTCGTGTGGTGGGTCCTAGACTCCATCTTGAGTTGCCTTTTGCAGTTTTTGCATGTTGGCTCACTTGTTGTCATCGATTTACTTGTTTGGAGTGTATGACAGTGGTCTCGGGGCTGTTTTCTAGATAAATCCTCATACATTCACATATTCACCAAAGCTCATGGAATTCATTAGTTTAAACCCCTATACCTATGTTTGATGATAGAATTAAGTATATATATAGGATATGTTGATGGTTTATGATTGATATTAACAACCGTCAACAAGCTCCCCAAGCTTACTATCGATGTTTGACCACCAATAGCCTACCATGGGGGTACCCTAGGGCAGTATGTTTGGGCTTCGGCATATGCGGAACTCGATGGTTAAAGCAAGAGATAGTCGATTTATCCTGGTTCAGACCCTCGATCATTGATCGAGTAATAGCCATACGTCCAGTCGGCATTAGCCTTTGCGTTGGATTGATTGTAAAGTGTTATATCATCAAAGTCGTGTCTCTAGGAACCCTACCCTCCTTTATATAGTTAGGAGGTTAGAATCCTAGTCGGTTTACAATGAGAGTTCCTAGTAGAATTACAGAATAATACTACTACTAAGATTATAGGGGAAGAAGCCTAGTTAGACTAGATCTTCTCCCTTCCTTGCGGGGTATCCCATGGGTCCCGCACTGACAAGCCCTCGAGCACTTCATGGTTGAGCTCTGGAAGCCTCGTCTTGTTCCTTCAGGTCTTGTCGAGCAGGAACAAGCGTCGTCCGAGTGCTTTCCTGAGCAAAACCGTGTAGTGCTTCGTGAGATCTTCGCATGGTGTGTACCTTTTTGAAGAAAAAAGTACTCCCATCTAGGGTGTAGCCCCCGAGCCTCTTGCTGTTTGGCACAAGGAGCTAGAGGGTCTTCTCTTGAATTTGCTCTGATTCTTCATCGAAGGGCTCCTGAGCATATACCCAAGTTCTTTGTCAAAAAGAGCTCAGATATAGTTATGTCTAGGTTCTTTTTGTCATGTGGCCTTGAAGTGGTCTATCTTGAAGAAGTCTTCTGAGTGATGTGTGCTTTTTTGAAGGAAAAAGTGCACTCACTGAGTGTAGCCCCCTGAGCCTCTTGCTATTTGGAACAAAAAGTTGGAGGGTCTTGAATCTTATGTTTGAAAAACTACTGTCTTGAGGAAGTCTTCTGTGTGATGTGTGCTTTTTTGAAGGAAAAAATGCACTCACTGAGTGTAGCCCCTAAGCCTCTTGCTGGGTTCTTTTATCCAAAAAGAACTTGGATACAGGTTCTTGGCATGTTCTCTGGTAGTCTGCTATTGTCAGATGTGGTTGTATGGTGGTGGGTGATAGTAAATGTTGTTTGTTCACAAGTTGTACAGTGTTGGTATATTCTTCTGAATATGCTCGTTCTTGAGTACTGCTCCTTCACGCCTGAGTCCTCTTTCATTGAATTCTATCTTTTCACTGTGTCCTTTGTTAGGTTTGTTCCATTGGTGCTCCTGGTTCAGGTGCACCGCTTCTTTGGCCTACAAATATCCTCCTTGTGTGCTATTTTGATTCATCAAGTATTTTGTTGCGTGGTCAGAAGTCTCCGTAGTCATGAATATGGTAGTTTGTGAAGTAGAGCAGCCTCCGGGCGTATTTTGCATTTCTTGTGTAAGTTGCCATAGTTGGAGGGAGTCTTGTGATAGGGATTAGAGGTAGGCTAATCCCACAGCAGCATTGTACTTGGAAGTACGTGGCGGTAGTTAGAGGGAGTCTTGTGATGTGGGATGCGTTCCTTCATCTAGTAGTTCTGGGTTGATCCTCGTCGCCTACCCTGAGACTGTCCGATGTAGATCAACACCATATCTAGCATCACATTGGACTTGGGTAGACAGATGTCTGCCGGCCTTCTCTGCTCCATGTTGTCCCGCCGTGCTGCTGATTTCCGCCTTGGATGCACTACGTCCGTCCTTTGAAGAAAATAGTGTAGTCAAGGGCGGTTTGTTCTACCGAGTAGCAATTTGGAATATGTAGTCGTTCCAGAGCCTAGCCGTGTCTGGGTTCCTCTTTGCTACTTTGCTTGTCGTAGCACCAAGTTTGTTGGGTCTTGTAAGATGTGTAATCTTCTATTTTTTGAAACCATTTATAATGGAAAGAATCTTGTCTTCTGAGTTTTATTCTCCTAATGTCCTGGTTGTTGATGAGATTCCCGAGTTCTTTCTGTAAGGACCGGGTTGTTGCGTTCCTTGTGAGGTAACCCTTCTTTGCTTCATTGTTGATGAGTTCTTTTTGTAGTAATATGATAACTCTGCCGTGGTGCTGGATGGATAAGTCTGAAATCTGCCCGTTGAACTATACTGTTGTGTAGATTTGTGTCGTCCGTCATTTTAGCTGTGTCAGCAAATGGACCATTGTGTCCTCATGTCATGTTAAAATGGGCCATGTGGGCCACGTTTTTACTAGTGTAAAATCTATTTAAGGGCCTTTCCTCTTATTTTTCTTTACTGCTCTGATTTTCCCTTGAAACCCTAGTCTTCAAACTTCCGCCGCCACCATTGTTGCCATCATCTGAGTGCCGCCGTCCAAATCATCATTGCCTCCTAGTTCATTATTGCTCCCACTAGTATATGGGTAGGAAAAAATCAGCGAGCAAGTCCCAAGCGGCCTTTGTAGACAAGGAGGCATCACTTTCTGTGATTGAGAATCAAGAGTTTATGGCCATGAGGGCTACTTAGAAGATTTGGCCAGCTCCAACAACGACTAAAGATCAGCTTCGCAAGCTCATTAGCGATGGTCTGATTCAGAGCAAGGATATTTTTGATTGGAGAGCTCTAGGCGAGCATCGGGTCCTTACTCTAGGTCCTGGTGAGATTATTCTTTTCATCTCCTTTATCCATGCCAGACTCTGCCTTCCTACTTCTGCTTTTCTTCACTGATTTCTCAGCTATTTTGGGATTAGCCTTAACCATCTTGCTCCCAATGTTGTCCTTCATCTTTCTATTTTCATTCATCTTTGTGAAACTTTCCTTGGAATTCCTCCTTCTCTTTCTCTCTTTCGTTACTTCTTTCATCTGAAGCCACAACCCTGCCATGATGAAACCAATGTTCTTGGTGGCTGCGGGATTCAGTTTCACTAGGGTCTTAAGAGCAAATTCTTTGACTATGACCTGGTTGATTCTGTGAGGGATTGGCGTGCCGACTGGTTTTATGCCGCCAATTTGATTCCTCCTCTTTCTATTCATTCTGGATCTGGTCCCTTGGTTAATGACTGATGGGAAAAGAATCCTATGACGATGGCTGAAGTCCAGGCGATCAAGCCATTTCTTGAGAGGATTTGTACTCTGAAACAGCAAGGCTTGACCTGCTTTGGGATTATTTCTAGTTTTCTTCGCCACCGAGTTCAACCTCTGAAGGAGCGAGAAAATTATGGCTTTGAGTACTCTGGGGTGGAGGACCCTTCTCGTATGGTCCCTGTCCTTGAGTTGATTGATGAGGAGGTGCTCGAGCATCTTCAGAAGATGCTAAAAGGAGTAAGCATCGTCCCGCTTGCTATCCTTGAGTATAGTGCTAACAACCCGCCCCCTGCTGTGAGTTGTTCTTTTCTTATGTGGGTACTTTTGTGTGTCTTTTGTTGTATCCACTTTTTGCTTAATCTTCCTTGTCTTGTTGTTTTACTCTTTTATAGGAATTGGGGCATAATTCCGCTAATCCAATTCCCCTTGATGATTTCCCTACAAATGTGGAGGCTGGGGGTAGTCTTGCTGGGGCATCCTTGACTAGTAAGTTTCAGACCACCACAATATTTCCTAGCATTTCTTTCACAAATCTTGATGTATATGTAGAGTATGTTCCTCGTCCAGTTCCTCAAGCTCCTCGTACTTTTGGAAAGAGGGGGTGAGCGGATAGTTCTTCTTCTGCTCCATCTACTGCCAAGAAGTCTTGCTAGTCGAGTACTCATTCAGGTACTCTAGTTGTATCTAGCATGCTCTTAGGTGAGCATATTAATACGCTCTACCATTTTGTTGTTTGTTTTTACCTTTTGCTGAGTATTTTTGTCCTTTTTTAGCTGGTGCCATGGTGGCCTTGGTCGAGAGTGAGGAAGAAGAGGATGATGATGCCGCCCTTGTTACTCGTCGGTGAGTTGTTTTCTTGTTTTCGTATTGCTGAACCCCTCTTTTTGTTTTGACTTTAGTCTTGTTCTCTTGTAGTAAGCGGTCATCGGGTTTGAGTTCTTCTAGGGCTCTAGTACCGGCCACGCCACTCCTATCACAGGGTGGCGGTGATGTTTTTGCTGCTATAGTTCCCCCTCTTAGGTCCCTCTATTGGTTTTCTAAAGAAGAGGGTAGCTGAGTGAGTGATTCCTTGTCATGCTTCTTTGCTTCTATTTTATTTTTCCCTGACTCATATTCTTATCGTTGAGTTTTCTTATCATCTTGCAGACCCTCACCTTCTCTTGCTCCTCAGCCACCCTCTTATCAGTCCTTTGGTGCGCCCCCACGTACTGAGTTAAAGGACTCAAAAAGTACGATTGGTGAGGTGGCTGTGAGGGAGACGGGGCCCCCTAGTGATCATGCTGCTTCAGATCTACTAACTTCAGGGGGTGACCATGGCCATGGGGGTGGATCCATCTGAAGAGGTAGCCAGGGCCTCCTAGGATATGGCCCTGGTTCTTCCTTCTTTGCTTGTGTCGGCTTCTCCTTCTACTTCTCTTGGTACCAGGTGCTCCGTGTTTGGACGATGATGTGTTGCACCAATTTGATGCTACTCATCGGTTGTCAGAGCTAACCGCCGCCTGGGGAAGCTTGTCGACCCTTACGACTTCTTTTCGGGGAAAAGCTCCAAGTAAGTTTTTCTGAAGTTCTTTCTTTGGATGTTCGTTTTTCTTTTGTCCTTATGTCTTGTTTTTCCCTCTCTCTTTTTGCTCAGTCTTTTTCTCATGATCATACCAGCTTCTTTTTCTTGTCTGAAACTGAGAAAAAGTTGTCTTTTGAGGTGAGTACCCTAAAGGCAGAGTTTGACCTCTATCGGGCCAAGTTGGAGACCGAGCGTCAGATGCATCAGAAGGAGGAGAAGGCTCTCCATGCCCGGGTGATTGAGGCAGAAAAGCAGAGGGATGCCGCTACCTAGGAGGCCTTGAAAAATGTGGAGGCCATGAAGAAAGAGTGCACTAGTATTGTGAGTTCTTTTTTGTTTCCTTTTGTATTCAAACTTGCCTTTCTGCTGACTTGTTTTTGTTGCCTAGCCTAGCTCTCTGAGTTGAAAAGCAGAAGCTCTCGGAGGGTATCGAGGAGATGAAGACACTTGTTCGTACTAACCACAATAAGGCTAAGGAGGTAATTACTCGAGCTGAAGAAGAACTCGTGCTTGCTAAGTTGATTAGGTGTGGAGCTGACAGGGATCTTGTGCAGACCCAAAAACTATCGAAGCCTTGACTGGCAAGTTGGCGACGGCTACTGAGAACTAGAATGCTTTGTGGAAATCCTTTCGGTCAGTAGCCAATCTTCTCCAGACTTCAGCGGATGATGGTCAATCTTGGGCTCAGTTTATTCCCCAAGTGTCGACCTATTTCTAGGAGTTCATGGAGAGGTGTACCCAATTGTGTACTAGAAATGTTCTTGCCTAGGTCTGAGTTCTTTCTCTGGAGTTTCCTTTGTCTAAGGTTGCTGATGAAGCCAAGAGTCAAGAATACCTAGATGCTATTGAGAAGGTGGAGCCCGAGGTCAAAGATTTAGCCTGGAGGATTATTGATAATCTTAACATTGATATTTCTTCTCCTGATGACAATGCTTGATGTAATTGACCTTTGTGCTCCAGCTTCTGTAATAGAACACTAAACTTCTTTTTGAATGAAGATTCTTTATTTTTTGTTGATGTCTTCTTTATCTGTCGAGTGCTTTTCTGGCTTTCGTTTGTGTCGTGTAAACAACTCAGTATATGTAGATTGTTGTTTT
This sequence comes from Miscanthus floridulus, assembly GCF_019320115.1. Lineage (NCBI taxonomy): Eukaryota > Viridiplantae > Streptophyta > Magnoliopsida > Poales > Poaceae > Miscanthus > Miscanthus floridulus. The sequence continues at coordinate 26,348,946 of NC_089591.1, read as the reverse complement.
GACAGACTTTCTTGATTTGATGAGTGCTTGTATGGCTTTCGTCTATGACTTGTAAGCAACTTTGCCTGTATTTCTTTGTCTTGTAAACAATCTGGTTTAGGTAGATCGTTGTCTTGACAAACTTTCTTGATCTGTCGAGTGCTTTTCTGGCTTTCATTTGTGCCGTGTAAACAACTCGGTATAGATCGTTGTCTTAACAAACTTTGTGTTCTTGTTAGTGCTGAAAAGACTTAGGACCGACGATCTCAAGTATCTTCAGCTTCTTCTTTTTGGCTTAACTCGGGATGTGGTCATTTTTGGTCCTTTCCCTAGTTGCAAAAACATCCTAGGATCGACAATCAGCCCCCGAGCACTTCATGGTTGAGTTCTGGAAGCCTCGTCTTGTTCCTTCAGGTTCTGCTGAGTAGGTACAAGCATCGTCTGAGTGCTTTCCTGAGTGAAACCGTGTAGCGCTTCTTGGGATCTTATGAGTGTGGCCCCTGAGCCTCTTGCTATTTGGAACAAGGAGCTAGAGGGTCTTGCTCAGGCTTAATTTTAGTCGTTTTGCTTTTTGGTTTAGGTGTTAGCTTATTAGCTACCCTCATCCATGGGCTCAAGCATCTTTTCAGCTCTTTTGCTCTTGGCCGGTATGCTCAGGCGTATTTTTAGCCATTTTGCTTTTTTGTTCAGGTGTTAGCTTATTAGCTACCCTCATCGGCGGGCTCAAGCATCTTTTTAGCTCTTTTGCTCTCGGCCGGTATGCTCAGGCGTATTTTTAGCCATTTTGCTTTTTGGTTCGGGTGTTAGCTTATTAGCTACCCTCATCGGTGGGCTCAAGCATCTTTTCAGCTCTTTTGCTCTTGGCCGATATGCTCAGGCATATTTTCAGCCATTTTGCTTTTTGGTTCGGGTGTTAGCTTATTAGCTACCCTCATTGGCGGGCTCAAGCATCTTTTCAGCTCTTTTGCTCTTGGCCGGTATGCTCAGGTGTATTTTCAGCCATTTTGCTTTTTGGTTTTGGTGTTAGCTTATTAGCTACCCTCATCGGCGGGCTCAAGCATCTTTTTAGCTCTTTTGCTCTCGGCCGGTATGCTCATTGGAAACAACTTGGGGAAAGGCATAATAAGACATATGTTGTCGAGAAAGAACCATCTTTATTGATCATGAACATTAATAAGTCATAATAGTACATATGTTGTCGAGGAGCACCATCTTTATTGATCATGAACATTGATCTCTTGTGGCTTGTATATATATTCTTCCTTGAGTTGTTTTCATGCATAGAATCTTCTTAGCTGGCTGATGTGCCATGTATTGTTGACTTCTTTTCCATCTTCAGTTATCAACTTGTATGTGCCTGGTCCAGGTGACTTTTGTGACGATAAAAGGACCTTCCCATGGACTGAGTAGTTTATGGCGTCCGTTAGTTTTTGTATTCTTCTTAGTACTAGGTCTCCAACTTGTAATGATCAAGGCTAGGTATTCTTGTTGTAGTGGCGTCTTAATCCATGGAGGTATCTTGCTGATTGAAGGGTAGCATTTACTCTGACTTCTTCTGTACTATCGAGCTCTAATCTTTGGGTGTGTTCTGCTTCTCCTCATCATATTGTTCTATCCTTGGTGACATCCAGATCAAGTCAGTAGGTAGTACGGCTTCTGATCCGTAAACTAGGAAGAAAGGTGAGTTTCCAGTGGCTCTGCTTATTTGAGTACGTAGCCCCCATACGACCTTGGGTAATTCTTCAATCCATTTTGATCCATAGACCACTAGTTCTTCATACAATCTTGGTTTTAATTCGGCTAGTATGAGTCCATTATCCCTTTCTACTTGTCCATTGGCCTCTAGATGTGCGACTGTGGGGGGTACGACCCCGAATACCCACAGCAGGCCACATGGGCTATGCCTCCTAGGGGTGGCCTAGCCCACAAGAAGGAGCCTTGCGAGGGCACGATTCTGCTCGGCGACCCCCGCAAGGCACGGGGAGGATATCCTGAAGATGTTATGAGATCTGTTAGGATACGTACGATCCCATGTTTCTTGTAATCTGTTATTACTTTTCGGTTATCTCTTAGATCTAACCGACTTGTAACCTTGCCCCCCGGACTATATAAGGCGGGCAGGGACCCCCTACAAAATGACTGGCAAATCATACGATAGCTAATACAAACCAACAGACCACAGGAGTAAGGTATTACGTCATACTGACGACCTAAACCTATATAACTCGTGTGTCTCCATTGCCTTCTTATTCTTGATTACATGCTCCTCTACTGATCAATCTACCATCTCGGGATACCCCTCGGTGGACTACCGATGATATTCTGTCGACAGTTGGTGTGCCAGGTAGGGGTGTGCAGTGCTGTTTCCTTGTCAAACAAGATGGCTTTTTCTGCAGGCTCTTCGTCCCTCCCGTAGCCCGGCCATATCTTCACTGGTCGGGTCCATCACGTGGGTCATCAATGCCAATGGAGTTGGAGATCTTCTCGAGCCGAATGCAGATCCGTTCCAGCGCCGACCACCCTTGCACCTGCGACCGTAGATCCAATCTCGAAACCACTTCCTGGGGTCGACTTCGTTAGCTACTCGCTGCTCGCTTCCTTCGCTACTAGAGGAGGCATGTCAACAATGACGATCTGATCGAGTCTATCGATCGGGTCGGCCTGAAACTCGTCAATTGCCTCTCCATTGCTAAGTCGGCTCTAGGACACCCTTGTTCAGCACCAACCACCTTCCGATCCCGATCTGTCAGTGTTCAGTGCTCGGCAAACCTTGTGGCTTGCCGCCCTACCCTTTGGGCTCGCCAACGCCGCCGCTACATATCAAGACGCCCTGAGGGGCAAATTCGCCGACCAGGTCACCGACTAGCTTCCACCAACCGTCAACATGCTGCACGCCAGCCGGGGTCCCGGAACATCCCTCCAAACTATCCTAGAGGAAAATCCAGATGCCAAGTCTCAAGGCTCCATGGAGCCCCTCGTCGAGACCTTCACCGAGCAACCCCCTCTCCTGCCTTTCCGGGGTGGCGCAATCTTCAACGTCAGCATCGATAGCCCCCCTCAAAATGGTGAAACAGATGAGGAATGCACCGCTCATGAAAACAAGAACGCCAACTGCGCACAACGCCATGATAATGAACGCACCATTGCGATGGCCGAGGCCGCTCGTGATAACCAGTTCGACTCGCAAGGAAGGCACCTCCATCGCAACCTCAACGAAGAATTCCTCCGTGTTGACGGCCACTGACGTCTTCAAAACTCTGAGCACCAATCTAGCAGTGGCCGCCAATGAACTTGCACACCTCCTGTAGACGCTCGAGCTCACCAAGGTAGCCGATATGCTAAAAGCGGCACACTATCAAGTTAATGAGATCCGAGAGGTTCAGAGTCCTTCATGCTCCACAAGCGCGATTCGCCGATCAGCTGATCCTAGATCTAATCGCCGCCCTAGTCAAAGCCATTTCACCGACCAGTCACTACCTCCCAGGGGGGAGTTGGAGGACACCATGCCGAGCATCATCACTAGTACAACTAAGAGGTCGAACAGGACGCCCGATTGCACCTCAGTAACCTTCGAGATGCACGACGGCGTATCGATCAACGTCGTTTCAAGCGCCATGAAGATGAAGTACGACGTCGCTAGGAGTACAAGCAAGAGTACGGTAACCTGGACTTAGCTCTGGAGCCGATCATCACTAGCAATACTACTGATATCAGCCCCGACAACCCAGAAGGGCCCCCAGCATTCACCAGGGTGCTCCGAATGCTCCAGTGGCCCCGTGGTTTCAAAAACACCGGAGTCAAGCCCTATGAAGGAAGGATGAACTCAACTCAGTGGCTGCAGGCTTACACCACCACCATCTGCACTGCCGATGGAGACACCAACGTCATGGCGAATTATCTCCCCATCATGCTCACGCTAGCCGCCATGAGCTGGTTCACAAGCCTTGCCTCAGACTCCATCGGATCTTGGGAAGATCTGAAGAGAGTCTTCACCGACAACTACATGGCCACATGCAGGTGGCCGGGCACTAAGCACGATCTCAACCGCATCACCTAAAAGCCATTCGAACTACTCCACAGCTACATCGAACGCTTCTCCGAGATGAGGAATTATATTCCCAACATCACGGAAGCTGAAGTCATCACCGCCTTTGTCCGAGGACTTCATCACCGTGAACTCCGTTCTGAGTTCAACAGAAAGCCACCTACCGGCATCGGCGAGATGATCACAACTGCCAACCAGTACGCCGACGCTAAGGAAGCAGTGGTATGTTTTAATGAAGATACGGGCACTAATCGCCCGCCTCGCCGCCACGATGACCGCAACGACGACCGACAGCACAACGTTCGCTGCCACGATGACCGCAACAACGACCGACAGTACAACGATCGCCGCTATGATGACAGCAGTTTCCATTGGGATAGCAGACGAGATCGGCCAGATGGATTCAAACCTGGTCAGAATCGCCGCCGCCGACCAGATCACTTTGTTGCCAACGTCAATGAGCCACGCGCAAAGCATAACTACGATGAGCAGTACAAGAAGATCCTCGACGGACCATGCCCCCTACACAAGAATGTCAAACACAAGATGGAAGACTGCCTTGGTTTGGCTAAGGAGTTCTAGGAGAAAAAGTACAACGATGACAATGGTGGGAACAGAGGACACCAACCACCTGGGGATAATAATAATGCCTTCTAAGACCATGACAAGGTGGCCGCCACCATCTTCGGGGGTTTCACCTCTAATGAGAGCAGAAGGGAACGGAAGCTTGCCGCCCGATGAGTGCTTGCCATCACTTCAGAGGAAACTACCGCCAACCCCAACTATCGCCCGTGGTCCGAAGTCCCCATCACCTTCAGCAGGGCCGACCAGTGGGTGGACATACCCTACATAGGGCGTTTTCCCCTCGTCCTTGACATGACTATCTAGAAGGTGCTCTTCAGAAAAGTCCTTGTCGACGGTGGGAGCGCTTTGAATCTACTCTTCGCCGGGGCCCTAAGGGAGCTCAGCCTTGGGACAACAGATCTCATGCCCTCAGACTCCTTCTGGGGTATGGTACCTGGCAGGGCATCTAGACTGCTTGGGGAAATTACCCTACCAGTATAGTTTGGCACGGCAACCAACTACCGAGTGGAGCATATCAACTTCTATGTCACCGACTTCAACACCACCTACCATGCAATACTAGGGCATCCGGCTCTGGCCAAGTTCATGGTCGTTCCGCACTACGCGTATTTGGTGTTTAAGATGCCTTTGCCCGCAGGAGTCCTGCCTCTGTGGGACAACCTCTCCGTCGCCTACGCCTATGAGACAAAAAGTCTCACCCTCACCAAAGCCACCAACCTCTCCATCCAGATGGCTAGCGTGGTCGCTGAAGCCAAGGTGGCGTCTACTGACAACATGGAGATCCCAGAGCCTCCTCGTGCCTCCGCCAAGTCCAAGGAAGTCAAGGAGATTGGCCTCGGCCTCGACGACCCTTCCAAGAAGGTGAAAATTGGGGCTCACCTTGACCCCAAATAGGAAAGCGTGCTTGTCTCCTTCCTACATGCCAATGCCAATGTGTTTGCTTAGAAACCTATAGACATGCCGGGGGTACCGCTGGAGAAGATCGAGCACTCCTTGAATGTTTCGCCAACTGCTAAACCAATCAAGCAAAAACTTTGCCGATTCGCGCCGGACAAAAAGGAGGCTATTAGGGTAGAAATAAAATGGCTCTTAGCTGCCGGATTTATAAAAGAAGTGTATCATCTAGATTGGTTAGCTAATCTTGTTCTTGTTAGGAAAAAGAATAAAGAATGGAGAATGTGTGTTGATTATACTGATCTATTTCATCAGCAAGGTACTTAATGAGCCCAAAACTCGTTATCCTTAGGTGCAAAAGCTATTATATGCAATTTTGATTACCTCACGCAAGCTCCGACATTACTTTGAATACTACAAGATCGCTGTGGTCATAGAGTTCCCTCTAGGGGATATTCTCCGCAATAAAGAGGCCAATGGTCGTATCATCAAGTGGGCTATTGAGCTCGGCACTTACTCCATTGACTTCAGAAGCAAACCGACCGTTAAGTCACAGGCGCTTGCTGATTTCATCGCTGAGTGGACCGAGATCCAAGAACCCATTGCCCCCACTTGCCCTGAGCACTGGGTGATGTACTTCGACAGCACCCTTAACATCAATGGTGCTGGTGCGGGCATTCTGTTCATCACGCCGACAAAGGATAAACTCCGATATGTTCTTCGCATACATTTTCCACCCTCCAACAATGCCGCGGAATACGAAGCATGTCTCCATGGTCTCCGTATAGCCGTCGAGCTCGGTGTCAAACGCCTCATGGTATATGGGGATTCTGCACTGGTTATCAACCAGCTCAATAAGGATTGGTCCTATTCTAGTGAGAAAACAGACGCATACTGCGCCGAAATCAGGAAGCTTAAAGGGAAATTCTACAGTATCGAGTACCACCACGTGGTATGGGATCAAAACCAACCAGCCGACCAGCTATCAAAGATAGGATCTTCTCGCACCGTGGTTCTGCCGGGGGTTTTCGTTCAAGACCTCCTAGCACCATCTATTAAAGAAGATAAGGAAGTTGTGGAAGTACCCCCTGCCGAGCAGTTGGTACTCGCGATACCTTCACCGGTCGTCGATTGGAGGGAATAGTTCATCAAATACCTCTCCAGCGATGAAATACCCGCCGACAAAATCGAATCTGAAAGACTAATTCGCCGAAGTAAGCATTACGTGCTGGTAGATGGTAGCCTGATGAGGAAAAGTGCCAAGGAAGGGATACTATAAAAGTGCATCATCCAAGACAATGGTGTGAAGCTACTTTCTGAAATTCAGCTCTGGTTCCTGTGGCAATCATGTGGCTTCAAGAACGCTGGTCGGCAAAGCTTTTCGGGCAGGTTTTTACTAGGCCCATGGCCATCTCCGATGCAGAAGATCTCGTTCGACTGATGTGAGGGTTGTCAGTTTTTTGCCAAGCAAATACATGTACCGGCACAAGAACTATAGACCATTCTAGCTTCCTACCATTCGCATGCTGGGGACTAGATATGATCGGGCCTTTCAAACTAGTGCCAGGAGGTTTCTGGTATGTGTACATAGCCATTGATAAGTTCTCCAAGTGGATTGAGTACAAACCACTCATCTCAGCTACTGCAAAGAAAGCAGTCGAGCTCTTTGAAGACATCATACACAGATTCGGTCTCCCGAACAGCATCATCACCGACCTTGGGACAACTTTTACCAGCCATCATTTTTGGGACTTGTACGAAGACTGGTGCATCTCTATTAAATACATTTCCATTGCTCATCCTAGAGCTAACGGCCAGGTCGAGCGGGCTAATGGTATGATCCTCGATGCCCTCAAAAAAAGTCTCTATCAGAAAGAAGAAAAGCATCCGGGCAGATGGCTTAAAGAACTACCAGTTGTGGTCTGGGGACTGCGCACTCAAGCTAGTCATAGTACCAGCGTATCTCCATATTTTATGGTCTATGGCTCAGAGGCCATACTCCCAGCGGATATTGCTTTCCGAGCACCTAGAGTATAAAATTATGATGAAGAGCAAGCCACAGCTATTTGGACAGAAGACATTGATCGGGCTGAGGAAGAATGTCTGATTACTTGTGTTCGCACAGCCAAGTACCTCGAAGGTTTGTAGAGGTATTACAACCGCAATGTCAAAGGTCATTCGTTCACGATCGGCGACCTCGTCTTACGTCGGAAACAAAAAAACTAAAGGGCTTCACAAGCTGTCTTCCCCCTAGGAGGGCCCTTACTGTCAGTCAAAGGTGTTACTCAACCAGGGTCTTATCGCTTATGTGACTTAGATGGACTCGATGTTCCCAACTCCTGGCACATAGAGCACCTTATACGTTTCTACCCCTGAAACAACACAGATATGTATTCTTTACTTTCATATTAATAAAGTTCTGGTCTCCATAATTTTCCTCCATTTTTTCATCCATTATAAGTTTCACTTACCGCTATTGGTCTATACACCACTCCATGACGATCTCCAATACGTTCGCCAAGCACGCCCAATTCACCGAACACGTTAACTCCAAAAATCACTGAACACGATTTCTCCAATTCACCGAACACGTTAACTCCAAAAAGCCCCGAACACGATTTCTCCAATTCGCCGAACACGTTAACTCCAAAAATCACCGAACACGATTTCTCCAATTTGCCGAACACGTTAACTCCAAAAAGCCCCAAACACGATTTCTCCAATTCACCGAACACGTTAACTCCAAAAATCAACGAACACAATTTCTCCAAATCACCGAACACGTTAACTCCAAATCGCCGAACACGATTTCTCCAAAAATCGCCTACTATGTTTTCTCCGGATCACATAGGTTTTCCTACTAAAAACAATGACGATTTTGCGCTCCAAATTTCATAACATAGCTCACCGATCGTCGAGCAGCACACATTTTTCTTTTCTGTTTTCTATGGAGAAGACCCAGTCTCCGATTACTTCCTACACGTGCTTAGGGGCTCCGCGCTCTGCTGTTACGGTTGGTCGGCTATGGTTCCTTGGTCATGCCTGTTCATCCTACACAGTGTTAGGGTCTCTACGCTCGACGTTATGGACTATGGGCTAGTCAAGGCCTAGATTTCAGGCATGAACTAACTGCTCGGATGCCACTTTAACTATTTTTCTCGCCAAGTTACTCAAGTTGGCCGCTGGGCAGCATGTTTTTTGCTTTGATAACTATGGAGGACACCAAGGCTCTAATATCCCACCAAACGCGCTATGTGCTCCGTGCTCTGCGTGTTAGGCGGTAGGCTACGGTCTTATGATAACGCTTGTTTTTCCAACATACGCATGGGCTCCGCGTTATGCGTTACAGATTACGGGCTAGCTAAGGAATCAAGTTTAGTGCAAACTAATTGATCGAACACTGCTTATATTATGCATAACTACATTAGGATGTTAATACAACGATTCTTCATCGCCAGATAAAGTAAGTGTTATAGGCGATAATATCCGGGCAGTTTGTTAAGCTTCGCTAATAGCTTCTGTTTCGCCAAACAGGTCTATATCGCCTGACAAGCATTTTTGCTGCATCCTCAACATCATCCTCCAGCTGCAGGGTTTGTGCGTCGCTTAGCCCATCGGCGAACCCACCACCTATCGACTAGATGTCGATAGACGGATAGTGGGACCAAACCACTGCAAGGGCATGAGTAGCGGCGGTCAAAATGGCATCGTGGTTGAAGTTTTTGAAATTCTCCCACGCTGCCTTGCATCTCTGAATGATGGTGTCTGGCCCTTGCTGCCTACTGTCAGGACGGGGTGCCGGTTCAATGTCGATGCAGTCAAGTACTGGTTTTATTATGGCGGTTATTGTGTTGAAGTTGTCTTTCTGGACTTTGGCTTCCTGCACCAGCACATCGAACTATGCCTTGGTTTTATGGCGATAATCTACAAGAATTACATTGGTTTGTCATGCTAGAAAAGTATTACTGACAAAACTTCTGATCAGGGGTATCTACCTTTCAGTTCTTCGACCAGTTTATCTACTCGCTCCGACTCTTTTGCTTTCTCTTGTCAGATTTGCTCGATGGTCTGGCGAAGCTAGTTGAGTTTTGCATCTTGCTCTGCAAGCACAACAGTTAAAAAATGGATGGCCAACTATTGCAAAGTACATTATGTGATAAAGCATACCGGATTTCAGCTTCGATATATCCTTGAACTGCTGGCACTTCTGGTCGAGCTGCTCAGATGCAGCCATTAGTCGCTCGGACAGAACCCCCTTCTAATGTTCAAGGTCCCATGAGGTGGACTCCGCAAGGTCCCACTCATGCTAGGCCCTTTGAATACTCTTTTCCGAAAGATTTAACGCCTCCCGGAGTTTCTTATTTTCCTCGGCGAGGGGCTCCATCCTCTTCATCAGTTGGTGCCGTTGCTCGGTTGTTCGAGCTGTCCCCTATGGATGAACAATGCTAGACATAAACCTTGGTATCCAACAACATATATCAGTGTTTCAGGTGCAATACTCACCTCAATTTGAGTCATAACTCCAGCAACGGCGGATTTCAACCTCTTTATTTCCCTGGTGGTGTTTTCTTCCTCGACAACTACTACCTCTTCCCCGCATTTTTGGAGAATCTGGACTGACTGGGATTTAGGTGCGGCACTGCTCAATCTCCACAACCTTGTCCTCCTTCGCCATTGCTTGAGGCACCACTAGGGGGCTCTGTGGTCGGACAACTGCTCCGACCACTCCTGGCATCGCTGTGGGTGGTGAAGTTTGCTCCTCGGCCAGTTAACTGGAGTTGCATCCTTAGCCTCCAGTGCATCAACAACAGTTGTAGTTTCCGCTTCCAAAGTATTGACTTTTTTGGTCAGTAGCCTCGGTTGCGGTTGCCGATGCGCCTGTCGTGTGCGCCAATAATTCACTGTCGCCAGGACCGCTAGCAGCGGTGGCTGGCTCGTCCTCTGTTCGTCGAGCACTCAGGGACTCCTAGACGGGAGCAGTTGGCATTTTTTCTATTGAGGTCATGGGCCTCGATGTTGCCCTGTGTAATATCAGGCTTGTCAGTAACCAAGAGAAATCAAGGACCAATATTATTACTCCAAGGCAAATATACTTACGGTTTGGTCTTCCGATTAAATTTCTTTAATCAGCGATGCCTGCCTGATCCCCTAGGCGCAGCTGCTTGGTCAACCTGATGGGAGGACTCCTGCTCCTCTGCAGTGGGCTACCGCTCTTCTTGGTGCCCCGGGGCCCCCTCTGTGTGCTGCTCTGTGGTTATCCCCTCTTGTTGCTCAGGGACTTTGGTCATTTGCACCGCTGGGACTTCCATCGTTGCCTGCACATAACCTTCCTTGCTTGCTGCTCGAGAGCTTTAGCATTCGTCGATGCCTCCTTTGTGCTTAGCGGATGCGCTGACTGGTCCTCGTCATCGTCCGACCACTCCAGCACAGCGGTTCTTCGTGGTCGGGCAGTTCGGTCTTCACCAAGAGAGATGCCGCCCGATTTGTGTGTAGTAGAGCTTGTGGTTTTTCTCCTTTTTTGGACCAGCTCATCTACTGTCAGTCTTTTCCCGTGGATCTTCTCCGATACTGGGGATGGACTATCCGACGAGGTGCTCGGCTCCTCTTTGGGCTATAGCGGCCGCCGAATGTCTACTCCTTTTGGCCAATCGGCTCTCGGCACGTTTGAAAAATATATTGCCCTATCCTATGAATGGATCTTTTCATAAGTAAGTCAGTCCTTTGCTCGGCAATTGATGCCTGATCAATGTGAAGTGAAAGGGTTACCTGAGGAGGTGGATTGGTGCAGTTGAAAGCCTTCGTTCCTTTTGGCCAGCTAAATGAGACATTGGAAGTAAATAGGTCCATGGCATGGTCTATTACTTCTTTCTTTGTCAGACGGTCTGTGTTTTCCCGAGTACCGTCATTGTCACCTTTATAGTCGAACGCCGGGTGGGCCCTCTCTTTGTAGGGTTGGACGTGCCACACTATGAAGCTAGCTGCAACCAGTTCACCCCTAAGCTCCACGCCCTTAATCAAGTCCAGAAGTTCCATTACTTGTGTAACACCTCGGGTGTTAGCCTTGCATAACTTGACTTGCATAACATGAGCATGAGCATCAAGCATTCATAAATCATCATTTATAATTGAAACAATTGATCGAAACATCTGAAACATTGCTTGTTATCTCGTGTTTCTTGGAACATATGCATATGATCTTGTACAAATGAATGCAAGTGGTAATGCTAGTCACTAAAACACCTTAGCTACACTTAGGTTAACAAAAGGAACCTTGTTCATGAAGGCCACATCTCATGATCAAGCATTTAAGTGATATTTCATGTGTTGACCTAGGATAGCTCTATGTGTGACCACTGCATATAATGATAGGATGACCTTGCAAATTGCTCAAACATGCTTAGGATATCATCATGAACAACTTTGGTATTTAGTGCTAGGGCTAGTTTGGTCATTAAGCCATGCTTTGATGTGTTTCATCTTTTAAAAGTGACATGTTTGACCAATTTGGAACTAGGTGTTAGAGACCTTGCATGGAGGAGTTCACTAAAGCAAAGTTGTAGTGTTTGATATAGGGAACAACTTTGATTTTTGGGTCTTGGACTGATTTAGCTTCTAACATGCTTGAATGGGTCCCACAAAAACCAGCAAAACCAAGCTTTCATTACTTAACGATTTTTTCTAAGTCCTTTTTACAATGGCAGTTGACAGGCTCAACTTTGGATTGATTTTTCTCCCTATCTGTTGCGAATTAGAAGAAGGTTTCTTAAGAGATATTGTAAATGGTACATAGGTCTACAAAATATATTCTGGATGTTTGCACGAAGGAGCCACGGATTAGGTGATAAATCGTTTCGAAAACTTGTCGTCAGGCACTGCATCACGCGACTGACGAACTAAATCGACCGGCACAATGGCCGACCGGTTTCAGAACCCGCTGCGCCAGCGTGTCCCCGGCGACTGGCCGCACGTCACCTCTGCTCTGCCCAGCCAGGCCACGACTGCGCCCGAGCGCGGCCTTAACGTCGCCTAGCGCCCGCCCGAGCCATCTCGCGCCTCTATTTGCTTCGCCTCAGGCCTTTCTTCCTCGCCGCAGCAGCAGCCGAGCTCCCGCTGCTTCGCCGTCGCCATAACCGTGCGCGAGCTCGTGCCTAGCCACTCCAGCACCACCACCAAAGCTCCACCGTCTTCTCAGCGATCCACTGCTCCCTCCCGTGCTCGCTGACCAAGCTTGGTAAGCCCCAGTGCCGTGCAATGCCTCACCGGAGCTCCTCCGCTACCCTCCGTCGCCGTGGCTAGGCCCAACCCGACCACCGCAGGCCACGATAGCGTGAGCAATAGCTTCCTTGTAGTCCACTGATGCTTGTCCATGCGTTAATTTGGGTCACCTTGGCCTCCACCGGCGTACCGCCGTGGTCCAGCCCCGCCGCTCCGCCATGGCCGCCGCCGTCAGCTTTAGAGTCGACGATAAGGCCGGCCAAGTGGCTTAATAGCTTCGCTAGGTCGCGTAGATCGTGTAGTGAAGATGTTACCGCCGGCGAACTCGCCGCCGTCAAGTTCTAGCCGTGTCAGTCGAGCAGCGCCGCCGTGCTCTGCTGTGTCTCGCTGACCAGCGAGTCCCACCTGTCAGCGACAGCAGTATTGAAGGCTAACTCATTTTGAATCCAGTTTTTGATTTGTTTTGTGAAATTTGTATCTTCAGTTTGGTAGCTCCTAAAATTGTGAAATAAATATGGTTGTGTTCCTTAGGAAGTGTAGTATTTAGGAAAAATATGTTTTTAACATGTACAGTAGAAATTTCTGGAGATTTAAATAGGGATTTCAAATGTGCTTTTGAATGCATTCAAATTTGTTTATTTTATATCTAGAGTTCCTGTGCTCCAAAAATTATGAAATTCTTGTGGTAAGCTAGTCTTAGTATATGTGAACTCTGGTAAAAATTTTAGGACCAGTGCCTATGTAGATCTATAGTTATAGATTTTTTCTTTTATAAATAGTTAATCCTTGCATGAATTTTTATAAATTAATTATGAGTCCAAAATTCATGAAATTTATTGGAGGTGATACTAGTACTATATGGATGTTAAGAAAAATAAGAAATCTGTTGCTTGACACTTTTCAATAGGATTTTCCATTTATGCTATTTCAAGCCTTGCTTCCTTATCCTTTTTGTATAGGATGTTCTACTTAGTAAAATGACATGAAATTTCTATAGTAGTCCTTGTATAGCATTAGTAAGGCACTGTAAATTTTTGAGAATTTTTGAAGTACATCTGTATATGTTTATTATTTAACCTAGATATCTAAATAAAATAATAAAGGCATTTAAATAAATAGTTTGGACTTCACCATTACATCATCTTAACTGTATTTGGTATGCTTAAACTGGTGGTAGAGTCTAGGTTGTCAAATTTTGAATGATTACATGAAGTAGAAGTATTTTTACTTTACATTGCATGTTAAATAGTTTCCGGACTGATTCTAGAATATGATGAGTTGCATGTTGGAACTGATGTAGACTGTAAAAATGGTTAATAACAAAGTTGTAGAGAATTTGATAAGCTTTCCAGAAAGTCTAGGATCACTATTTTTGGATTTGTAGAACTCCAGTTATGAGTGAAACAAGTAGCTACTGTTTGTGGCATAATCGATGCATTGTAGAAGTAGTCAAGTAATAATCGAGAAGAGATATGCACCTACTCAAACAATGTGATGCACTTGTTAACATATATGCATTCGTAATACTTATACCATACTGATACATCTAGGATCGGAGGAAGAGATCACGTTGCTGGAATTCGAAGAAGCAGAGGAAGGGAACCCGCAGGAGGATCCGCAAGCCGCAGCTCCCGAAGGCGTGGAGTAGAACCCTGAGGAGCTTCCGGAGTGTCCTGACCATCGCCCTACTTCCTTTCTGCGAGGCAAGCCCCGGAGCATTATAAGTCTCCCAGTAATTTACAAATGTTTACTTACGTATTTATGATTGATGCATTAGGTTATAAGAGTTGAATGAAACCACTTGATGCATGTACATTCCTTGTCCAGATATTAACCCTTTAACCGGTATAGGTCTAGGATCGAATATATGCTTAGCCATGCTTAGACCGGTAGAAGTCGGGTGATGTCCTATCACCTGCGAGATATAGGTGGATACCAGAGCACGGTTGGCTATATCTGCTATCGTGGAACAGAACCATGTGGTAAAAGTAAATTGAGACCGGACAGGAAGTCGATAGAGAAGCAACAAGACATGGAGGTCTTGGGTGTGGATTTATCCCCGTCTGTGTCGATTAAGGACTGTACCATTGTTGGCGCTTCTAACAAGATTGAACACATGCCTCTCACTTAGCTGGCCGGATAACTCGTTCCGACCGTGAAGCCGAGTAATTCAACTTAGGCCGGGAACCGTTCTGTTGTGCGCTCCTTCCGGGGAACGATCAGACTGAGCCCAAGGGCAGGCTTGGCCTGAGCATCCTGGCATCTGGTGTTCCAGATTGTGCGGCGCAGTACAGACCCACAAAATGTGTACCTGAGTTGTACCAAAGGTGACCTAAGACTATCGTGGCTGATAGATCTAGGTTTGTGTTAGGAATAAATTCCCAGCTGGTAGAAATCGATTCGAATCGCTGTCTCTCCCGGATAGTGAGAAACTTGGCTAGTCCCAACATCGTAGTAACTATATTATGAAACATGATGGTTCAGATGAATATGGAATTACAATACCTGCTATGGTTACTATTGTATGCTTCTAAATGATATACCACATGTTTGGCACAGGATAGTTGCTAATCTAGAAATGGATAGTCATAATCAACTTGATAAAGGAATCATAATGGTACAATGGGTAAATTGCCTTTTACGCAAAATGTTGTCAAGTTACGCCCACTTATACAGCCTTGCATAATCCTTAGAGTCATTTTATTTCTGGTTCATGACGGGTAAGTCTAGCTGAGTACCTTCTCGTACTCAGGGTTTATTTTCCCATTGTTGCAGATGGCACTGTGTATCATGGTTATTGCAAGAGTTGCTTCTATCCCGCTGTGGATGAGGAGTAAGCCTTGGGCAGGCTTCTTTAGTAATTCCTATCTTTGCTTTTGTGGACCATGATCTGGCTTGGCACTGTATCAAACTATGTTGGAAACTTTATCTTCGAAGTTATTTGCTTCCGCTTTATTTATCAAACTCGGTTGTAATAACTTTTATTCGTACTCTGATGATGAAAAGTATCTATGAACTTTATGTAATATGTGGCATGTATGTTGAATCCTGTACGATCTTGGTTGTTGTAAATCGTTTATCGAGACCCGTCGTGGTACTCGACGGACTACTGGGTTTATATGGGTTCAAGTATGATAGTGCGACCGCTTGCGGATTGCCATTGTACTTGTATTCTTATAAATTGGTCGGTTCTGCGACAGTTGGTATCAGAGCGGGATTCCACGTTAATTGTCACAAGTGTATTTAAAACAAAAGTTTTTGTTTTCCAAAAAAAAACCCTTCTCTAGCAACTAATAGTTAGTTAATAGGTATTTGAAAGCTAAAGTGTGCCAATGATCACTTTCCTTATGCCCAAATTAAGGACTATTAGGTGGCTATTTAAGTACTAACATGGGGGTTTTTACTTCGTCGTCCATACGGCGTGCTATAGTATTGATGCCATTCACTTGAGTGGTAATGTATGGATCAAATGCCTCTACACCAAGGTAAGATGAGTGTATGACCGCAAGATGTGAGCGTGTGGTCGGGAAGAGTTAGCTTTGGTACGGCTATGTATGCATGCTTGCATGTGTATATGGTACGTATTTAATTGTGGGTTTAAATTATTGTTGGGTAGATTGATACGGAAGTATATGTATGGGGATACATATATGAAAGTATTTACAATTACATTCTACATATTTCATTATGGGTTTAGGGCTGAAATGAAATTTTATGCAGGTACACTAACAACGAAACATGTAGCTCGACTAGTTACGATATATATGAGAGAACGTATGTATGCCACCGTATCTACCATTAGAAACAAATTTTTCCTAAGTTTGTAAGGACGTACGGAACGGGCATGCATCATGTTAAATTACCATTCACAGAACTACATGGTTCCTCCCCTTATAAAATTCTTACTCAGTTATGTAACTCTTATCCATTATGGCATTGTCTCACAAAAGGGTACATGTTGATGGTGCAGATGGCACGCACCAAGCAGACTGCTCGCAAGTCCACCGGAGGCAGAGCTCCTAGCCGTCAGCTTGCTCCACGTACCCGTCAACATCACACGTTCCTTGGAGAGTTTGGGATGCCTACACTCTTGTGGAGAGTGCTCAGCTATGTAGGTTATCCTGATGGAATGGAACCCCGCTACTTCTAGGCAAATGAGCGGTTGGGAGAAGGTCTCTTAGTTACTGTGGAGGCCGTTGTTCGTCCCTGAGGTGACGATTCTGAGTGGACAGGTTGGTGTTATGAGTCGACGGGCAGGACTGCTGAAGAAGCAGCTGGCAGGGCAGCCTTTGGGATCCTGAGGGATATCATGGATCGCTTTCCTCAGGAGCTAGCAGCTGCTTTGGTTGGAGTCTTTCCAAGAGGTAATCCCTCCACTGACTCATGGCAGCAGGCAAGAGGAAGATCTTTGGAGATTGGTGCAGCAGAAGGGCAGAACAGCGATAACCCTGCCATGAGCGCTATGTTTGCAGTGATGAGAGTGTTAGATGGAGTTGAAGGTAGCCTCAGACGTGTGTCTGGTGCTCTTGGTCATGCCTGCGAAGACCGATGTCAGCTTCAGAGGGAGCATGACACCGAGATAGAGAGGCTCACTGAAGAAATGACTCGGTTAACTCACCAGCGAAATGCAGCTTGGTCCAGGGAAGATGTCCTGAGGGCTCGATAGTTTGAGCTAGGACAGCAGCTGGCCAATGCGGAAGAATACAATGATAATCTGCATGAAGAGGTTCATCTACTGCACAATCAGCTCCACCCTTATGTCCCACCTAGAGCTGCAGAAATGGATCTAGAAGGGTACGAGGAAGAAGAAGAAGTGGAGCCTGAAGAAGAAGTAGAACCTGAGGAAGGAGATGATTCTGCGTCTTACCTCGATAGTGATCATGATGAGGATTAGGTCGCTTAGCACTTAGTAGGACTCGTGTATCACCTTTATTCGTGTAATGGACCTGTAGTTCCAAGTTGGCATTAGTAACCAGACTATCATGTAATGTTAATCGCACGTTTGGTTGAACGTCAATGCAATTCCAGTTCTTGATGGTAATCACGCTTTAAATTTACATGCGTTATGAGCACGATAAGTGGTCAAATTGGCGATGTCATGTTGCGAGAATGGATTATTATGCCTCTGTTTTTATTGTGCTTTTGAGAATTTTCTCCAGTAATTTTAGTTGGGCATGAGTACCTAATTCATCTGCAATCTCTTGGCATCAACCAATAATCGCTTATTGTTACAACTTCGCAGATGACGCGCACCCGTGCTGGAGCTAGTAGCAGCCAGGATGGCAACCAGGATGACTTGCCACCCCCACTGCCACCGTCTGCTCAGGAATTCTTTACCCAGTTCCTTGGGAGCCAAAGGACAATGGAGGAAGCTTTGCGCCTCATCGCGCAAAACACTGCTCGTGGCCACCCACAGCAACTAGGGGCTGAACCAAATCAGCACAGTTCATTCAAGGAGTTTCTGGACACGAAGCCTCCGATCTTCAAGGTGGCTGAGGAACCACTGCAGGCCGATGAGTGGCTAAATACCATCGAGCAGAAATTTCATCTACTAAGGGTCACAGAGCACCTGAAAGCAGAATATGCTTCTCATCAATTGCAAGGACTAGCTGGAATCTGGTGGACGCACTTCCTGTCGTCTCTGCCTACTGATGCAAGAGTGACCTGGGATCAATTCAAGCTGGCTTTTAGGGGACACCATATTCCCCCGGGCCTGATGTGCATGAAAGCAGCCGAATTTATGAGGCTCACTCAGGGAACAAAGTCACTCACAGAATATATGCACGCATTCAACAACTTGTCAAGATATGCTCCAAGTTTCGTGGATACTAAAGAGAAAAAGATTGAGAGTTTCAAGCGAAGTCTGGGTACCAAATTAATGAAGACTATGGCAAATTCTCGATGTGCCATGTACAATGAGTTTATTAGTGATGCCTTGACCCAAGAAAACCACAACAACATGCATGCAGTTGCTAAAGGTCGCAAGAGGGCATATGAGGTCGGTGCATCCAGATCTTTCCAGTCAAAAGCGCCTATCGCAGCTAGGCCACAATTCCATCCACCTGCACCCAAGTTCAGGCCTCCACCACCGAAAGCTCAGAATAACAGGCCATAGAAACCATTTCGTAAGGCGTTCACTATTGCCTTACCAAAAGGAAATGGCAATCAGGATAGCTCCACCGGATTCAGGAGTAATCAACCTTGTTTCAACTGCAACCAATTGGGTCATTGGTCCAAGGAGTGCCCCCACCCCAAGAGGAATAGCAACTCAAATCAGAACAATTAGAGGCAGGTGAATGCCAGGGCACGTCAGGGACAAGTGCATTATACCGCTGTGGAAGAAGTGCCCGCCGGGGAAGTTGTCACGGCTGGTATGTTTCTCGTCAACAAGCATCCCGCTAGTTGTTTTATTTGACTCGGGAGCTTCTCATTCATTTATGAGTCAAGCATTTGCATCTAGACATGATCAAGAAATTATAGAAGTAAGTAAAGGGGGTTTTAACATAAGTTCAGCAGGGGGAACTGTTACTACCAAAAAGATAGTCAAAAATGTACTCATCTTGATACAAGGGAGAGAGTACACAACAGATTTGATAATATTGCCGGGGTTGTCGATAAGTGTAATCTTAGGCATGAATTGGATGAAGGATCATGGTGTTCTTATTGACACTAGCACCCAGCACTATTATGTTGAGAGAACCCATGGGAGGGAATGCTTTTCTAGTCCCACTCTCCTGCGATTTCGAACCCCAACATTTAGCCTGTGCTATCCAAGCCACCACCATATGTGATATTCTAGTGGTTTGTGAGTTTCCGGATGTATTTCTAGAGGAATTACCAGGTCTACCACCAGATAGGGATGTGGAATTTAAGATTGAATTAGTGCCAGGTACCGCACCCATATCCAAAAGGCCCTATAGAATGCCACCCAATGAGTTAGCAGAACTTAAAGTTCAATTGCAAGATCTATTGGACAAAGGTCTTATCCAACCTAGCTCATCTCCATGGGGATGCCTAGCATTGTTTGTGAAAAAGAAGGATAAGTCACTGAGAATGTGTGTAGATTACAGACCACTCAATGCTGTGACCATCAAGAACAAATACCCATTGCCCCGCATTGACATCTTGTTCGATCAACTAGCGAAGGCAAAGGTATTCTCCAAAATTGACTTGAGATCAGGGTACCATCAAATAAAGATCTGACCGGAGGATATACCTAAAACCGCTTTCTCTACTAGGTACGGCTTATATGAGTATTTGGTTATGTCTTTCGGACTAACAAATGCCCCAGCCTATTTCATGTACCTAATGAACTCGGTATTCATGCCCGAACTGGATAAGTTCATGGTCGTGTTTATCGATGACATATTGATTTATTCAGAAAATGAGTCAGATCATGAAGAACATCTGAGGATTGTCCTATCCAGATTGAGGGAGCATAAGCTATATGCCAAGTTTAGCAAATGTGAATTTTGGATGAGCAAAGTACCTTTCTTAGGTCACATTTTATCGAGAGATGGAATCTCAGTAGACCCATCAAAAGTACAAGAGGTCATGGAGTGGAAAGCCCCAACTTCGGTTCATGAAGTTTGGAGTTTTCTAGGGTTAGCAGGATATTATCGTTGGTTTATTCCAGATTTCTCAAAAATAGCTAAGCCTATGACCAGACTACTTCAGAAAGATGAGAAATACAAATGGACACCTAGAATGTGAAACCTGCTTTTCACACCCTCAGAACTTTGTTGACTACAGCACCTGTGCTAGCTCAACCAGACATTGAAAAGCCTTTAGATGTATTTTGCGATGCATCAGGAATAGGTTTAGGATGTGTGCTTATGCAAGAAGGGAGAGTAATTGCATATGCCTCTCGGCAATTGAGAAAACATGAAATCAACTATCCTACACATGATTTGGAACTGGCAGCCGTTGTCCATGCATTAAAGATATGGAGACATTACTTGTTGGGCAATGTATGTCATATCTATACTGACCACAAAAGCCTCAAGTATATCTTTACCCAGCCAGAACTTGAACATAAGACAACATAGATGGTTGGAATTGATTAAGGATTACAATTTGGAAGTGCATTACCATCTGGGTAAAGCAAATGTAGTAGCTGATGCACTTAGTCGGAAGTCCCATTGCAACACTATGGAAGCACTATTGGAAGATGGATTCAACTTGCTACATCCTGCCGTACTCCACAATATCACAATCAGTTGTTCGCTTGAGGGCAAAATCATAGAGCTACAGCAGATAGATGTAGGAATAAGTCACATCAAGAGAAAAATGCAAGAGCAAGAAACCAAACATTTTAGATTGGACGAAAGAGGTGTATTATGGTTTGAGGACCGACTAGTGGTGCCAAAGGACCATGAGCTAAGGAATCAAATTTTAGAAGAAGCTCACTCATCCAAATTGTCTATCCACCCGGGTAGTAGTAAAATGTATCAAGATCTAAGAACCCGTTTTTGGTGGACTAAGATGAAGAAAGAGATCGCAGCCTATGTTGCTAGGTGTGATAACTGCAGTAGAGTGAAAGCCGTCCATATGAAAACCGCTGGATTACTTCAGCCATTGCCTATTCCAGGATGGAAATGGGAGGAAATCAGTATGGACTTTATTACAGGTCTTCCAACAACGCCACAAGGTCATGATTCAATCTAGGTCATTATTGATCATCTTACCAAGTCAGCACACTTTATACCCGTGAACACGAGGTATATAGTTGGGAAATACACTGAGATATACGTATCCCAGATCGTGAAATTGCATGGAGTACCCAGGACCATAATCTCGGATAGAGGACCATAGTTCATAGCTCGTTTCTGGGAACACTTACACCAAGCTTTGGGAACCAAGCTAATCAGAAGTTTAGCTTATCATCCGCAAACTTCAGGACAGACAGAGAGAGTAAACCAAATCCTAGAAGATTTACTTAGAGCTTGTGTTATATCTTCAAAAGGGTCATGGGAGAAATGGTTACCTTTAGCCGAATTCTCCTATAACAACAGCTATCAAGCGAGTATCAAAATGGCTCCATTTGAAGCCTTGTATGGCCGAAAGTGCAGGACTCCATTGAACTAGATTGAGCCCGGTGAAAGGAGATACTTTGGTATTGATTTTGTAAATGAAGCCGAAGAACAAGTACGTATCATCCAACAACACATGAAGGCAGCTCAATCAAGACAGAAGAGTTATGCCGATAGGAGAAGAAGACCACTGACTTTTGAAGTGGGTGACTATGTGTACTTGAGAGTATCACCCATGAAAGGTGTGAAAAGATTTGGGATGAAAAAGAAACTTTCACCAAGATATGTAGGGCCATACAAAATTTTGGAACGAAAAGGAAATGTTGCGTATAAGCTACAACTACCACCAGAGATGAGTGCAATCTTTGATGTGTTCCATGTTTCTCAGCTAAAGAAATGTCTTTGAGTACCGGAAGAAGCGATTGCACCCACCCACGTGCAGCTTCAATCAGATTTGACCTATGAAGAAAAGCCAATTCGAGTATTAGAAGAGATGGAGAGAGTGACAAGGAGTAAGATTATTAAGTTTTATAAGGTGGTGTGGAATAATCATAGTGAACAAGATGCTACGTGGGAAAGAGAAGATTATCTACGAGAAGTTTATCCCGCCTTTTTCCAAGAATGGTAGGTCTTGCAAATCTCGGGACGAGATTTTTATAAGGGGGAGGGGCTGTAACACCTCGGGTGTTAGCCTTGCATAACTTGACTTGCATAACATGAGCATGAGCATCAAGCATTCATAAATCATCATTTACAATTGAAACAATTGATCGAAACATCTGAAACATTGCTTGTTATCTCGTGTTTCTTGGAACATATGCATATGATCTTGTACAAATGAATGCAAGTGGTAATGCTAGTCACTAAAACACCTTAGCTACACTTAGGTTAACAAAAGGAACCTTGTTCATGAAGGCCACATCTCATGATCAAGCATTTAAGTGATATTTCATATGTTGACCTGGATAGCTCTATGTGTGACCACTGCATATAATGATAGGATGACCTTGCAAATTGCTCAAACATGCTTAGGATATCATCATGAACAACTTTGGTATTTAGTGCTAGGGCTAGTTTGGTCATTAAGCCATGCTTTGATGTGTTTCATCTTTTAAAAGTGACATGTTTGACCAATTTGGAACTAGGTGTTAGAGACCTTGCATGGAGGAGTTCACTAAAGTAAAGTTGTAGTGTTTGATATAGGGAACAACTTTGATTTTTGGGTCTTGGACTGATTTAGCTTCTAATATGCTTGAATGGGTCCCACAAAAACCAGCAAAACCAAGCTTTCATTACTTAACGATTTTTTCTAAGTCCTTTTTACAATGGCAGTTGATAGGCTCAACTTTGGATTGATTTTTCTCCCTATCTGTTGCGAATTAGAAGAAGGTTTCTTAAGAGATATTGTAAATGGTACATAGGTCTACAAAATATATTCTGGATGTTTGCACGAAGGAGCCACGGATTAGGCGATAAATTGTTTCGAAAACTCGTCGTTAGGCACTGCATCGCGCGACTGACGAACTAAATCAACCGGCACAATGGCCGACCGGTTTCAGAACCTGCGCGCCGCGTGTCCCCGGCGACGGCCGCGCGTCGCCTCTGCTCTGCCTAGCCAGGCCACGACGCGCCCGAGCACGGCCTTAACATCGCCAGCGCCCGCCCGAGCCATCCCGCGCCTCCATTTGCTTCGCCTCGGCCTTTCTTCCTCGCCGCAGCAGCAGCCGAGCTCCCGTTGCTCCGCCGTCGCCATAACCGTGCGCGAGCTCGCGCCTAGCCACTCCAGCACCACCACCAAAGCTCCACCGTCTTCTCAGCGACCCACTGCTCCCTCCCAGTGCTCGCTGACCAAGCTTGGTAAGCCCCAGTGCCGTGCAACGCCTCGTCGGAGCTCCTCCAGCTACCCTCCGTCGCCGTGGCCTAGGCCCAACCCGACCACCGCAGGCCACTGATAGCGTGAGCAACAGCTTCCTTGTAGTCCACTGATGCTTGTCCACGCGTTAATTTGGGTCACCTTGGCCTCCACCGGTGTACCGCCAGTGGTCCAGCCCCACCGCTTCCGCCATGGCCGCCGCCGTCAGCTTTAGAGTCGACGATAATGGCCAGCCAAGTGGCTCAATAGCTTCGCTAGGTCGCGTAGATCAGTGTAGTGAAGATGTTACCATCGGTGAACTCGCCACCATCGAGTTCTAGCCGCGTCAGTCGAGCAGCGCCGCCGTGCTCTGCTGTGTCTCGCTGACCAGCGGGTCCCACCTGTCAGCGACAGCAGTATTGAAGGCTAACTCATTTTGAATCTAGTTTTTGATTTGTTTTGTAAAATTTGTATCTTCAGTTTGGTAGCTCCTAAAATTGTGAAATAAATATGGTTGTGTTCCTTAGGAAGTGTAGTATTTAGAAAAAATATGTTTTTAACATGTACAGTAGAATTTCTGGAGATTTAAATAGGGATTTCAAATGTGCTTTTGAATGCATTCAAATTTGTTTATTTTATATCTAGAGTTCCTATGCTCCAAAAATTATGAAATTTTTGTGGTAAGCTAGTCTTAGCATATGTGAACTCTGGTAAAAATTTGAGGACCAGTGCATGTGTAGATCTATAGTTATAGATTTTTTCTTTTATAAATAGTTAATCCTTGCATGAATTTTTATAAATTAATTATGAGTCCAAAATTCATGAAATTTATTGGAGGTGATACTAGTACCATATGGATGTTAAGAAAAATAAGAAATCTGTTGCTTGACACTTTTCAATAGGATTTTCCATTTATGCTATTTCAAGCCTTGCTTCCTTATCCTTTTTGTATAGGATGTTCTACTTAGTAAAATGACATGAAATTTCTATAGTAGTCCTTGTATAGCATTAGTAAGGCACTGTAAATTTTTGAGAATTTATGAAGTACATCTGATATATGTTTATTATTTAATCCTAGATATCTAAATAAAATAATAAAGGCATTTAAATAAATAGTTTGGACTTCACCATTACATCATCTTAACTGTATTTGGTATGCTTAAACTGGTGGTAGAGTCTAGGTTGTCAAATTTTGAATGATTACATGAAGTAGAAGTATTTTTACTTTACATTGCATGTTAAATAGTTTCCGGACTGATTCTAGAATGTGATGAGTTGCATGTTGGAACTGATGTAGACTGTAAAAATGGTTAATAACAAAGTTGTAGAGAATTTGATAAGCTTTCCAGAAAGTCTAGGATCACTGTTTTTGGATTTGTAGAACTCCAGTTATGAGTGAAACAAGTAGCTACTGTTTGTGGCATAATCGATGCATTGTAGAAGTAGTCAAGTAATAATCGAGAAGAGATATGCACCTACTCAAACAATGTGATGCACTTGTTAACATATATGCATTCGTAATACTTATACCATACTCATACATCTAGGATCAGAGGAAGAGATCACGTTGCTGGAATTCGAAGAAGCAGAGGAAGGGAACCCGCAGGAGGATCCGCAAGCCGCAGCTCCCGAAGGCGTGGAGCAGAACCCTGAGGAGCTTCCGGAGTGTCCTGACCATCGCCCTACTTCCTTTCTGTGAGGCAAGCCCCGGAGCATTATAAGTCTCCCTAGTAATTTACAAATGTTTACTTACGTATTTATGATTGATGCATTAGGTTATAAGAGTTGAATGAAACCACTTGATGCATGTACATTCCTTGTCCAGATATTAACCCTTTAACCGGTATAGGTCCAGGATCGAATATATGCTTAGCCATGCTTAGACCGGTAGAAGTCGGGTGATGTCCTGTCACCTGCGAGATATAGGTGGATACTGGAGCACGATTGGCTATATCTGCTATTGTGGAATAGAACCATGTGGTAAAAGTAAATTGAGACCGGACGGGAAGTCGATAGAGAAGCAACAAGACATGGAGGTCTTGGGTGTGGATTTATCCCCGTCTGTGTCGATTAAGGACCATACCATTATTGGCGCTTCTGACAAGATTGAACGCATGCCTCTCACTTAGCTGGCCGGATAACTCGTTCCGACCGCGAAGCTGAGTAATTCAACTCAGGCCGGGAACCGTTCTGTTGTGCGCTCCTTCCGGGGAACGATCAGACTAAGCCCAAGGGCAGGCTTGGCCTGAGCATCCTGGCATCTGGTGTTCCAGATTGTGTGGCGCGGTATGGACCCGCGAAATGTGTACCTGAGTTGTACCAAAGGTGACCTAAGACTATCATGGCTGATAGATCTGGGTTTGTGTTAGGAATAAATTCATAGCTGGTAGAAATCGATTCGAATCGCCGTCTCTCTCGGATAGTGAGAAACTTGGCTAGTCCCAACATCGTAGTAACTATATTATGAAACATGATGGTTCAGATGAATATGGAATTACAATACCTGCTATGGTTACTATTGTATGCTTCTAAATGATATACCACATGTTTGGCACAGGATAGTTGCTAATCTAGAAATGGATAGTCATAATCAACTTGATAAAGGAATCATAATGGTACAACTGGGTAAATTGCCTTTTACGCAAAATGTTGTCAAGTTACACCCACTTATACAGCCTTGCATAATCCTTGAAGTCATTTTATTTCTAGGTTCATGATGGGTAAGTCTAGCTGAGTACCTTCTCGTACTTAGGGTTTATTTTCCCTATTGTTGCAGATGGCACTGTGTATCATGGTTATTGCAAGAGTTGCTTCTATCCCGCTGTGGATGAGGAGTAAGCCTTGGGCAGGCTTCTTTAGTAATTCCTATCTTTGCTTTTGTGGACCATGATCTGGCTTGGCACTATATCAAACTATGTTGGAAACTTTATCTTCGAACTTATTTGCTTCTGCTTTATTTATCAAACTCGGTTGTAATAACTTTTATTCGTACTCTGATGATGAAAAGTATCTATGAACTTTATGTAATATGTGGCATGTATGTTGAATCCTGTACGATCTTGGTTGTTGTAAATCGTTTATCAAGACCCGTCGTGGTACTCGATGGACTACTAGGTTTATATGGGTTCAAGTATGATAGTGCGACCGCTTGCGGATTGCCATTGTACTTGTATTCTTATAAATTGGTCGGTTCTATGACAACTTGCTCCATGTTAGCGTTGTTGGGTCTCTCCAACCAGTTATTATGGTTAACCGGGATGTGGTGGACATCGCATTGAATCATTGGGTGACTTTGTTTGATATAGAACCATCTGGCATTCCAACCTTTCAGGGAGGTATTTAGCGGTACATTGATGTATTCGCAGGCCATCCCATCCCCGAGCTATAGGTACACGTCGCTGACCACCTTGGAACCGCTGCCCCCGTTCTTCTTCAGACAGAACAGGTGCCTGAAGAGGTTGAAGTGTGGAAGAACACCGAGAAATGCCTTATAGAAATGGATAAAGATCGACACGTGCAGTATGGTGTTGGTGTGCAGATTGCAGAGGCTAATTGCCCAAAATTCCATAAGATCCCTCAGAAAGGGGTGGACAGGAAACCCTAATCCTCGCCAAAAATAATCTTCAAATACTACAGCCTCATCAGTATGAGGTGTTGGGAAGGGCTCACCAATAGCCAGCCGCCATCCGGTAGTGAGGTGGTCTAGGAGCATGCCCGTCGCCACCTTCCTGTTTAGATCCACCACCCCCGTCTTTGACGGCACCCACTCCTCGTCGTGGCTGGCTCTAGTGGCCACCTTCCTCGGCTTTGTGGCTCCTTTTTTCGGTGCCATTTCCTCTAGATTGGTCCTAGATTGGAGGCGAGTGCTCATGTTGGTGCGGAATGTGGAGCGCAGGGATTGCGAAGGAAGGAAGCAGGGCAGATTGATAGAGGTAGGAGGCGATGTATGTGGTGGCGCGGTTATAAAGCACTTTCCCCACCTTTCCTTGCATCTAAGGGTTTTTGGGAAACCGTTCCCGCGATCAGCGCTACTTCGACTCCTCCAACATGGTTTAATGGGTCGCAACTTGGGCTATCATGTAACATTAGCCCATGTCGCTCATTTATTGCTGCCAAATATTCACCGATTTCTCCACAATTTAATGAGGCTCAGTAACCTGATACTGCACAGCCATTACTATGATTTTTTCTCCATGGTTTGATTTCTCTGATATCTTCGGCCGAAACACGGGGACTGGCTACTTGTTCGGATGGTTTACTATTTTCTGAGCTTGGCATCACGTGACTACATCACCTACTATCAGGCTCAGGGACTAAGTGGGCACACTTCACCTTGCGGTGAATGTGTTTGTTTTCCATCTCGAGGCTACGCTCAGGGGACTGGCTACCTGCTTAGTTGGTTCACTATTTTCTGAGCCTGGCACCACATGACTACGTCACCTACTGTCAGGCTTAGGGACTAAGTGGGCACACTTCACCTTGCGGTGAATGTGTTTGTTTCTTCTGAAAGACTCCAAGCCTCTAAAACATAAAACAAGGTATCTTTACCCTCGTGGTTGGACTCTAAGTGGGCACACTTCATTTTACTGTGCAAGAATTTTCAATTTTGGACTTGAGCTCCTTACACCCTTATGTCAAGCCATGCTCAGAACACACTGCTCGGTGATGTTGCATGTTGCTCGGCAGCTGCTCACAACTGCTCGGCGATTCATTATGGTGGTCGGACCATGATTTGGACAGCTCGGTTTTGGTTCACACCTGCTCAGAAAAGCTCAAGACGGCGTTGCACAATGAGTACAAGGCGCTTGGGGACTAGCTGTGGGGGGTATGACTCTAGATACCCATGGTAGGCCACATGGGCTACGCCTCTAGAGGCGGCCTAGCCCACAATGAAGGAGCCTTGCGGGGTACGATTCTGCTCGGCGACCCCCGCAAGGCACGGGGAGGACATCCTGAAGATGTTACGAGATCTGTTAGGATACGTACGATCCCATGTTTCTTGTAATCTGTTATTACTTTCTGGTTATCTCTTAGATCTAACTAACTTGTAACCTTGCCCCCGGACTATATAAGGCGGACAGGGACCCCCTACAAAATGATGGCAAATTATACGATAGCTAATACAAACCAACAGACCACAGGAGTAAGGTATTACGTCATACTGATGGCCTAAACCTATATAACTCATGTGTCTCTATTGCCTTCTTGTTCTTGATTACATGCTCCTCTGTCGATCAATCTACCATCATGGAATACCCCTCGGTGGACTGCTGATGATATTCTATCAACAATGACTGATGCGTAATCTATGCTGAAGCCGTAGTCCTGTGCCCAACTTTGGAATTCTATGGCTGTGAAGGGAGAACCCAAATTTGTAATAATTCGATTAGGGCATGCCGAAGCGGTGCATAATATCTTGTATGAACTTGACTGCTTTGGTTGCGCTGTATTTTGCGAGTGGTTTGTATTCAATTCACTTGGTGACTTGTCAATTGCTATGAAGATGTACTCGAAACCGCCTTTTGCTTTCTTGAGAGGTCCTACTTGATCTAGCCCCCAGCAGGAGAAGGGCCAAGTGGGTGGGATGCAGATGAGATTGTGTGCTGGCACATGAGCTTGTCTTGCAAACATTTGACAACCTTTGTATTTTCTGACAAGTTCTTCTGCGTCTTTCAAAGCGGTTGGCCAGTAGAACCCAGTGCGGAATGCCTTGCCAACCTAGTGTTCTTGAGGCAGCATGATTTCCATAGCAACCTGAGTGTATTTCATCTAGGATCTCTTTGCCCTCTTGAAATGAGACACATTTTAGGAGTACTCCTAATGATGCGGCTCTTTGTAGAGCTTGTCTCCCACTAGGACGTAGTTCTTGCTTTTGCGAACAATTCGGGCAGCTTCCTCTTTTTCCACTGGTAACTTATTCTCTTTGATGTAATCAATAAAAACTTGGGTCCATGAAGTGGTGATTACCAAAATCTGGGTGCCTCTAGCTAAGATTTTAGGGGTTATCTCACCAGGTTGTTTGATAGAGGGAGCTGATAACTCCTCTATGAATACACCGAGTGGGACCTTCGCCCTGTCTGATCCAAGCTTAGCGAGGACGTCTACCGCAATATTAGAATCGCGTAGGACGTGTAGAATTTCTAATCCTTGAAAATGTTTTTTGAAGCATTCATATTTCAGCACAGTAAGCGCCCATGTTTTCTTTAGTGCAGTCCCGATCTTTGTTGACTTGATTGATGACTACTACTGAATCGCCGTAAATGAGTAAACACTTGATTCCGAGGGTAATTGCCACTCATAGCCCGTGGATGAGGGCTTTGTATTCTGCTTCATTGTTTGTAGCTTGCCATAATATCTAAAGGACGTACTTGAGTTGTTTTCCTTCTGGAGAAATGAGGAGAATGCCTACACCTGGCTCCGCCTAGCTTGAGTGATCCATCAAAGTACATCTTCTAATGATTAAGGATGGTATTTGACATAGGTTGTTGAATTTCTGTCCACTCGGCAACAAAATCGGCTAGGGCTTGAGATTTAATTGCCTTCCATGGGGTGAAATCGATATTGAGAGCACCAAGTTCAACTGCCCACTTAGATATGCGCCCTATTGCGTCTCTGTTGTGTAGGATGTCTCCGAGTGGGAAATCTATCACCATGGTAATCTTGTGGCTTTCAAAATAGTGGCGAAGCTTGCATGAAGTGATCAGAAGGGCGTAGATTAGTTTTTGCACATGTAGGTACCAGGATTTTTTATTCTGAAAGTACTTCACTGATGTAGTATACAAAGCGTTGTACTTTATATACACGCCCTTCTTCTTCCCTTTCTACGACAATCGATGTGCTAATCACAGTAGAAGTTGCCGCAATGTACAACATCATGTCTTCGTATTTCTTTGGAGGTGTGAGAACGGGTGAGGAGGTGAGGTATGCCTTGAGCTTCTTGAAAGCTTCGTTGGCTTCTTCTGTCCACTCGAACTTGCCTGTCTTCTTTAGTAGTTTAAAGAAAGGTAACCCTTTTTTGCCCAGTCTTGATATGAAATGATTGAGGGCCGCCATGCAGCTTGTTAGTTTCTGCACATCTTTGACACTTCTAGGAGGGCCCATCTCTATTATTGTAACACCCTAGGTGTTTGGCTTCTACAAAAGTGCATTTCATTTCATAAACATATGCATCATCCATGTCATCATGCCATTGTCACTAAAACATACATATGCAACATTCGCAAATTCTGATTGTTTCATACTTGATTGCTTATGAAAGGTAGTAGTGCAACATGTGAATGCAACATGAGTTTCTCATACCTTGAAACATGGAAACATGGTAGGAATGTGGTAGGTTAAAATTGCAACCAAAGTAATGAAACATGTGAAACATGGAATTGCAACATTTGAGTGAATTGCTTGTTTTGTTGCTTCATCACATGTGATAATTAGAAATTGGTATAGCACTTGTGTAAAGTGGTTGATTATGGTCTAATACACCTTAACTACACTTAGGGTAATTGTTTGGACATTGTTCATGTGGACCAAAATGACCAAATTGCCCTTTAGGAGAGGTTTGACTTGAAATGAACCTCAGAGTGACACTTTTGACTAATTCAAAAGTCCAACTTAGAGATCTTGCATGGCTGTCCACTCTTTACCAAAGTTGTAGCTAATTTATCAAGGAACAAAAGTTGTTTTATGATCAACTCATGAAAATGTGTGGAACAGCCTCAAACATGGCCCACAAGTCCTTGTTGATGGTGGATTCAACACTGAAAAATATTTCTAAGTCCTTAAGTGATTTATAGTTTCGTGTACCAATGTTTGGAGGCTTGTATCTCCCTAACCTAGGCCGAACCAACTCGAGCTCCAATTGAAGAAGTTGTAGTACTCACTTAGGTCTTCAATTTTGTTAACTATACCATGAACCAGATCGCCACCGTTTGGGAGTTATAGATCGTTAAATTCACGCTGTCAGTCATCGTCATTGAACACTGAATCGAAAATTTTAGACTGGCACAGGAGCTGATTGCCGCATGGCGCGCATGCTCTACCAATGCCTCCACATCGCGCGTCTGAGCTCCAGATGAAAGCCAGCGCCTGCCCGACACACTCGCCTGCTCCATTTGCACTCTTTCGTCTCCACCGCTCGTAGCGCCGAGCCGCCGCAGCTCCTCCAGTTCCGACTGAGCGTCGCCGTTGCTTGTTCCTAGCCTCGCCGTGATCTCCTCTACTACCTCCACCTTTCAGTCGGTCCATTTGAGCCTTGGTAAGGGTGTAATCGCCAATTCTTCCACCGCCACCATGGCGGGACCTCGCCGGAGTTGGCGCTCCACGCGGCCAACTGTCACCGCGACCTTCCCATCCTTTCTCTTCCTTGTGCTAGCTACTGTGAGTGACGCTGAAGCTCATACGATCACCCACTAGGGCCGTGACGCCGTAGCCTCGCTGGAGCCGGCCAAGCCATGGCCGAGCGCCGCCATGGCTGTCACCACCCCCTCTTGCTGCGGTAATAGCCAAAATTGATGGCACCATTAGATGCGCATGGATGAGGCGAACACCGTAGCACCGCTGGACTCGCCGAAGATGTCACCGGCGACGAGTTGCGCCGCCGTCTCTTCTTCCTCCCCTGCCTGTCTCTCTGTCGGGCGAGTCCCGTATGTCAGTCGCTGCAGCGGAGGCGGGAGCCAGCCTGGGCTGCGTCGTGGCTGGGCTGCACTTGCGCACATGTTGTGGGCCGCCGGGTCTGTTCGAGCCGACCCAGCAGTAGTTCATTAGGGTTTCAAAATTGTTTTGTTTTATTCTTTTCACAGATTTGTGTATAGATTCAAAAATATGTATCTCCTAGTTGGTAGATTCAAATGATGTGGTTCCAATTTTGCTGAGTTCATGATAATGTCTAGTTTTTATTAAAAATATAATTTATGCTATGTTCTGTTATGAAAAATAGAGTTGCTAATTATCTCTTTTAATCATGAAAGAAATAGGGGTAATTATATCTTTTTCTATGTAGCTCCAAATGGCATGAAATGTTTATGGTGTACTGCTCATAGCATGAATAGCTTGTAGTTAAATTTTCATATATTTTGGACACTGTATGTAGGAGATAGAAAATTCTCTTGTTTGCATGGATGGATCTTGTGTGAATTTTCATAATTTTTCTATAGATCCTGTAAGGGTAAAATTTGGTGAGTGCTGTTCATATGCTAGAATAATGCTAGGAAAAATGAGAAATCTGTTGCTTGACACTTTTCAATAGGGTTTCCTAATTATGCTAAAAATAGACATGCCACCTGTTATTTTGGATACAGCAAGTTCTGCTTGCCCAATGGCTTTGAAATTTTTATGGTAGTCTATGTGAAGCATGAGATAGCTACTGTAATTTTTGTAGATTTTTTTGAATAGTTTTACTATATATTGCTTTAATCACCTAATTAACTAAATAAATTAGAAAAGGATATTAAATAATTTATTTAGAAGTTGGCACTATACTTTCTAATGTTCCTCTGGTATGCACAACAAGTTGGTAAACTTGGTTTGGTCCAATTATGCTTTTACATCATCACTAAATATTTAATTTAGTAACCCTATCATTTCTGGACAGATTCTAGGTTTACTAGAATTCGAATTGGTTAGCGTAAGAATCATGCTTTGATGTTTATAAATGATTTGTAGAGAATTTCATAAGCTTTCCAGAATGTCCTCTTGCAAGTCATTTTAATTTATAGAACTCTGGTTATGATTGAATTAAGGAACTACCCGTGTGCATATGAAACTTTAACTGTTGTTTTAAGTATGCCTCTACTATTCCTAAGCTTGTGGTAATGTTCCTAGGTGTTAGGCCTTTAACTGAAGATGAGCATCTTTATCTTAGGTTATGCAAGTTAGGTAAGTTGATCTTGTTCTTCAAGTTAAGTTAGATACATGTTTTAAAGTGATTTGAATAGAGCTATTCTTAATCGGTAAACGAGTGTCCAGTGATGTTTTCGTTGAACATTTACTGTGATTCATTCATCATGAGCATCATATCATTCCTTATGCATCCATGATATTTATCTTGTGCATCGGCATGCAATAGGTGTACCGGAGGGTGTGACACTGCTGGAATTCGAGGAACCGAGTAGGGAGTAGCAACAGCCAACACCGGAGGTTCAGGAGGTGCAGCCTTCAGGAGAAGTGCCAGACAAGGTCACCGTTGAGTGCCCGGATCACCGTCCATGCAACTTTGTGAAAGGCAAGCCCCGAAGCATATTAAGCCTCCTAATTTCTGAAATGCAGTTAAAGTATTATTGTTACATATATATTATTGCATTAAGTTTAGGTGTTGGATGCAAACACTTGTTGCATTGGTTATCCAATCCTTGTCCAGATATTGATACCCTGAATCCTATGTAGCTCAGGCACGTGTAGTGCTTAGCCCTGCTTAAACATGGTAGAAGTCAGGTGATTTCCTATCACCTGCGAGATATAGGAAGATACATATGGCACGGTTGGCTATATTTGCTATCGTGGAAAAGAACCAGTCTTAATTTGAAATGAAGACCAGACGGAGGCTTGCCGGTTTGCAGTGACTCCGTCTATGTCGCTTAAGGACTGAATCTTGGAGACTTTCCTGTTCATGTTGAACGCATGCCTCTCTCTTAGTTGGCTGGGTCTGGAGACTGACCACGAAGCCAAGTAGCTCACCTCAGGCTAGGAGTCGATAAGTATAAAGTACGCCTTGGAAGGGAGCCGTAGGCTTGAGTCCAAGGGCAGGTGATTTAAAAGTCCTAATCATCCTGGCAGAAGGGTAATCCCTAAGAGCATTGGTGCTGATCGAACCCATGAATTTGGTTCTTGAGTTGTCCCAAAGGTGACCCACGACTACCCTTGCAAAGTTTACCAGGGTGAGAGTTAGGAATACCCCCTCAGCTGAGTTGTAATTCGATTCGAGTCACCGTCTCTCCCGGTTAGTGAGAACTTGATGGGCTTATCTCCAAAGTAGATACACTAAATAACATAATGGTTCAGAAATGATGATATGATGATGACAGCCTTATTATACCTACTATGGTTAATATTGTTTGCTCCTAATAAGTTAGTGCTCTAGTACAGGTGCTAATCTAGTGGACAGGCAAATGATGATAAGCTTGATGCTAAGTTTAAATTGGTTACTATATTCATAAGCTCTTTTATGCAACTGTGTCAAGCTAGCCCACCTCATAAGCCTTGCATGACCCTTGGTGTCTTTTATTTCTGGTTTTGATAGGTAAGTCTAGCTGAGTACCTTCTCGTACTCAGGGTTTATCTCCCACCTGTTGCAGATGACCAGTTCTACTTTGGTTGCTGCAAGTACTGCCTTCTCCCAGCTAGGGATGAAACTAGACCGTTGGGTGCGGTCTCTACTAGTTCTCGTACCTGATGATGCTTTTGTGGGACATGACTCAGATCTAGCAATGTATTTGAAACTATGAAGTTATGTACTAAACTATGTTGCTTCCGTAAATTTGAACTTGGTTTGTAATATTTTATTCGCACTCTGATGGATGTAATCCGAATGCTACTTGTGAACTTTTGTAATGAATGATGTGTTGTGTTGAATCACTATGGTCTTGGTTTGTATGTCGAGAGTTGGTTGAAATCCTTCGTGATTTCTGGACTACCGGGATTATGGGAGCTTAAGTATAGGAATTTGATCACTTCGGTGATTGTTTTTGTAATTACGTTCTTATGATTTGGTCGGTTCTATTATAGCTGGTATCAGAGCAAGATTTGACACTAAACATGTCATTTATGTATTTAAAACAAAAGTATTTGTGAAAATTCTAAATTTAATACTAAGTATTGCTAGTGGTCATATCCCTTATGCCTAAATAAGGACTCTTAGGTGGCTTATTAAAGTACTAACTTGGGGGTTCCTGCTTGTTTCTGTTTCATTGTCCATATGGCGTGCTATTGTATGGATGCCATCTGCTTGGGTGGTAATGTATGGATCAAAATACCTCTATGCTCTGGTAAGTGGGAGTTGTGAGAGCATGACCATCCAACCGTCGGTCTAGGGGAGAGTAGTTATGGTTGCTCGCATACTTACATGTTCGATCATGTATCTATGAGAGTACTTAAATGTGGGTATCTCTGTCGGGTAGCTGTGATACTAGAGTATATATATTGGGGGATGTATGTATGAAAGTATTTAGTTTACTACTTACTTTATATGCCTTTTTAGGAAACTATTGGGCTGAAATGAAATTTTCTGTAGGTACACTAACAACGTATCGTTGTAGATCGACTAGATACCATAGACGAGAGAACGTATGTATGCCACTGTATATTCACTAGCCTTTAAATTTTTCTAGGTTTGTGAGGACATACGGATCGTGCATGCATCATGTTCAAGCATGCATAGCATTTTTGCATTACTCCCTCCTTTAAAAAATTGATGGTCTCGACTAATTAAATTTCATATCCCTTAAATGATTCTCCCCTTATGTTGCAACTTTTTGCTACAGATGGCACGCACAAAACTCACTGCTCGCAAGTCCGCTGGAGGCAGGGCGCCTCATCACCGGTTAGCTCCTCGTGAGCCCTGTCTTGAGCCTACTAAGGCAGAAAGGCTGAGGGCAGAGCTGTCCCGGGTGACTACTAAGAGGAATGCGGCTCAGCACCATTTGGAGCAAGTAACACAGGAACGGGATCAAGAGACCCTAGAGGTTCAAAGGTTGACAGTTGCTCACCACAACTGTGAACACATGTTGATTCACGTGCTAAACCAATAGAATGAAGTCTAGCACGAAGAGAATGTGTTGAGAGCACGATAGGTGGAGCTAGAGCAGCAGTTGGCAGTTGCCGAAGAGTACAATGACCATCTCCATGAGGAGCTTCACCTGTTACATAATCAGCTTCATCCTCTCCTGCCACCTGATGATGAGGATGAGATGGGCTTTGGTGTCATCATGGCTAAAGGTGATGATGACATGGAGGTCAATGGACCTGAGGATGTTCCACTTGAAGAGGAGGAAGATGAGGAGTTAGAGCCTGCTAGTGATGAAGATGGAGGAGAAATCTTCGACACTGACTCCAAGGATGATGCGTAGTTTAGCTTACTACTTAGCTAATGCGCTAGAGCTAGTCTTTTGTTGATCCTCATGCATGAATGAGTAGCTTTGTAATAAGTTAATCGTTGGGATGTAATATTGGACCCTATGTTATTTTGGATGAAAGTTGGAACCTCTATGGCTTGGATGTAACCTATTGAACGTGTTATGCTCCACGTAAGTGAGCCTTTGACAATTTCCGTCTGTGCGGTCTATCGATCTCATTGCTGGTTAAGTTCATCGCATTAATGTGTCAATTGATGCACTTGATGAGTTGTGTGATTGTGATGGATGATTGTGCCTCTGTTGATAGTATAAATTCATATTCTCTATTGGAGTCAGTTTGGCATAATTATACAATTCATCTATAAAAATTTCCACATCGTCAGTGCTCATTGGCTATACCTTTTGCAGATGGCTTATAACCTTCGTCGCGGTCATAGCATGGGAGATGAGGAACAACCACCTCCTCCACCGCCCACACCAGCTGAGCTAATGCAGATAGTTGTTGAAAGTCAGTGCATGCTAGCTGAGGCTATGCGCCATATGGCTAACCACGAGGATCGACATGTCCGCCAAGGACCCGAGCTGAACCAGTATAGCGGCTTTAAGGACTTCATGGACACAAAGCCTCCTATCTTTAGAGAGGCAGAAGAACCATTACAAGCTGATGAATGGTTGAGCACGATAGAGCAAAGGTTTGGATTGCTCCATTTGACAGAAGGTATGAAGGCCTCAATTGCAGGACACCAGCTCCAAGGCCCTACAGGCATCTAGTGGACCCATCATAAGACCACCTTCCCTGCAAATGTCAAGATAGTTTGGGACCAGTTCTAGGCAGCTTTTAGGGGACATTTTATCCCTCTTGGTCTCATGGCCATTAAGCATACCGAGTTCATGAAGCTAACCCAAGGCAACAAGAGTCTTAATGAATACCTCCAGGCATTTAACAACCTAGCGAGGTATGCTCCGGAGTTTGTTGATACTGACGCCAAAAAGATAGCTAGCTTCAAGAGGGGACTTTCTCCTAAACTAATGAAGTCTATGGGAAACTACAAGTGTGTCACCTTCAATGAGTTTATCAGTGACACCCTGACTCAGGAGAATAATGATAAGATATATGCTGCTTCCAAGAACCATAAAAGAAACTTTGAGGTAGGTGCTTCTCAGTCTAAAGCACCAGTGGTATCCAAAACCCAGTATCGTCCACCCAATGCTAATGTCCAGTACCACCCACCTCAAAAGAAGAATCAAGCTAAAACTAGTTTCCGCAAGGGGTACACAATTTCCTTGCCAAAGAATACCTCTGGGTAGGACAGCTCCAATGTCCCACCAGCTAACAGGCCATGCTGGAACTGTAACTAGCCTGGTCACTAGGCTAATAAGTGTCCCTATCCTTCCAAGCAGAATGCTCAGGGAAATGTCTATCAGGGGTGTGTTCACTACACTACTGTGGAGGAAATTCCTGCTGGTGAAGTGGTCACCACTGGTAAGTTCCTTGTTAATGATCACCCTGCAGTTGTGCTCTTTGATTCGGGTGCTTTGCATTCCTTTGTGAGTTCTACTTTTGCATCTATGCATAAGATGAATGTGATTACAATTGTCAAGGGTGGTTATTGTATTAGTGCTGCTGGAAATAATATCATGACTAACCAAGTAGTTAAAGATGTAAAGATTGAGATTGGGGATCAAGAGTTCCTTATGGATCTTGTAGTTCTACTGGGGGTAGGAATCGATGTAATCCTAGGGATGAAGTGGATGAGCGGGAATGGAGTGTTGATCGATACATCCACCCGTGTGGTAATGTTGAGAGATCCTGTGGATAAGAAGGGTTTTCTAGTGCAGTTAGCTCATGATATCGCTATCCACAATACAGCCAATGCTACCCTAGCTAAAGCCATTGATGGGATACCGGTTGTCTGTGAGTTTCCAGATGTCTTCCCTGATGACTTGCCTGGATTGCCTCCGGACTGAGAAGTAGAATTCAAGATAGAACTCATTTCGAGTATGGCTCCTATTTCTCGAAGGCCCTATAGAATGCCACCCAATGAGTTGGCTGAGCTGAAGAGTCAGTTGAATGAGCTACTAAAGAAAGGTTTGATTCTACCTAGTTCTTCTACTTGGGGTTGTCCGGCTATCTTTGTGAAGAAGAAGGATGAGTCTTTACGCATGTGCGTGGATTATCGCCCCCTTAATGTTGTTACTATCAAGAACAAATACCCTCTTCCTCACATCAATATTCTATTTGATCAACTCTCCAAAGCTAAGGTATTCTCCAAGATCGATTTGAGGTCTGGCTACCATCAGATCAAAATTTGTCCTAAAGATATACCTAAGATAGCTTTCTCTACTCGTTATGGCTTGTTCAAATACCTTGTCATGTCCTTTGGGTTGACAAATGCTCTAGCACACTTTATGTACCTAATGAATTCAGTATTCATACCGGAACTAGACAAGTTCATCGTCGTGTTCATTGATGATATCCTTGTATATTCTCGGAATGAAGAAGAGCATGCTGAACATCTGAGAATTGTGTTAACTCAATTACGTGACAACCAGCTCTATGCTAAGTTTAGCAAGTGTGAATTCTAGTTGAACAAGATACCTTTTCTAGGTCATGTGTTATCTAGAGATGGAATTTTGGTTGACCCTACTAAGGTGCAAGAAGTCCTTGAGTGGAAGGCACCTACTACGGTCACAGAAGTCCGAAGTTTCCTGGGTTTGGCTGGCTATTATCATCGCTTTATCCCTGATTTCTCAAAAATCACCAAGCCCATGACTTGACTACTTCAAAAGGATGAGAAGCTTGTGTGGACTCCAAAGTGTGAAGAAGCTTTCCACACTTTGCGGACCTTACTAACCTCTGCTCCTGTATTGGCACAACCTGACATCGAGAAGCCTTTTGATGTCTACTGTGGTGCATGTGGCACTGGTTTGGGGTGTGTTCTTATGCAGGAGGGCCGGGTCATTGCTTATGCTTCGCGCTAGCTTCGAAAACATGAAGTCAATTATCCTACCCATGACTTAGAGCTAGCCATAGTTGTTCATGCCCTAAAGATTTGGAGACATTACTTACTAGGTAATGTGTGCAACATCTATACGAACCATAAAAGTCTCAAGTACATCTTTACTCAACCTGAGTTGAACATGCATCAACAACGATGGTTAGAATTAATCAAAGACTACAACCTTCAAGTGCACTACCATCCTGGTAAGGCAAATGTGGTTGCTGATGCCTTAAGCAGAAAGGCCCATTGCAATTCCTTAGTTAGTAAAGACTTTCATCTGGCACACCTCCTTCATCCTGTAGTACTCCACAATATCATTGTGGATTGCTCTCTTAGAAGTTGAATTATCGAACTCCAGAAGACTAATGTGGGTGTGTTTCATATCAAGCGGAAGATGAAAGATTAGGAGACCAAGCACTTTAGGGTCGATGACAAAGGAATTCTCTAGTTTAATGATAGGCTTGTAGTACCCAAAGACAAAGAACTTAGAAATCAAATTATGGCTGAAGCCCATTCTTCTAAATTGTCCATCCATCCTGGTAGCAGTAAAATGTATCAAGATCTCAAGCTGTATTATTGGTGGACCAAGATGAAGAAAGAAATTGCAGCCTACATGGCAAGGTGCGATAACTGTTGCAGAGTCAAGGCTATTCACATGAGGCCCAGATTATTGCAGCCACTCTCTATTCCTGGCTGGAAGTGGAAGAAATTGTTATGGATTTCATTATTGGATTACCCACTACCAACAAGGGTTGTGATTCCATCTGGGTTATCATAGATCGTCTAACTAAATCCGCTCACTTTATTCCGGTCAAGTCTACCTATCACCCTCACAATTATGCTGAGATTTATTTTCAACAAGTGGTATGTCTCCATGGTGTACCCAAATCCATTGTTTTAGATAGAGGACCGCAATTCACAGCTCACTTTTGGGAGTGCTTACATCAGAACCTTGGCACTCATCTAATCCACAGTTCTGCCTATCATCCGCAAACATCAGGACAGACTGAGCGTGTTAATCAAATTCTTGAAGACATGCTTAGAGCTTGTCTTATCTCTTTCAAAGGCTCTTAGGAGGACTGGTTGCCTCTCGCTGAATTCTCTTATAACAACTGTTATCAAGAGAGTATCAAAATGACTCCTTTTGAAGCTCTTTATGGCCGCAAGTGTAGAACTCCTTTGAACTAGGTGGAACCTGGAGAAAGAAGATTCTATGGTATTGATTTTGTAAAAGAAGCTGAAGAGCAAGTCCGAACTATATAGAAGAATATGACTGCCACTCAGGCTAGACAAAAGAGCTATGCTGACAAGAGAAGAAAACCTATTGAGTTGAAGTAGGTGACCATGTTTATCTGAAGGTATCCCCTATGAAAGGAGTAAAACATTTTGGAATTAAAAGGAAGCTTGAGCCTCGATATGTTGGACCTTACCGCATTATCAAGAAAAGTGGAAGAGTAGCCTATAAACTCAATCTACCCCGTGAAATGGGAGCTATATTCCTGGTATTCCATGTGTCCCATCTGAAGAAGTGTCTTCGTATTCCCGAGGAAAGAATAGCAATAAGGAAAATCAACTTGAAATCTGATCTTTCTTATGAGGAGAAGCCCATGCAAGTTCTGGATACTCAAGAAAGAGTGACTCATAGGCGAGTAGTTAAGTTATACAAGGTAGTTTGGAGTAATCATAGTGATCGGGATGCAACATGGGAGCGGGAAGATTATTTAAAGGAAAATCATCCAACTTTCCATACTAAATGGTACGCTTTCCAAATCTTAGGATGAGATTTTTCTAAGGGGGGAGGGCTGTAACACCCTAGGTGTTTGGCTTCTACAAAAGTGCATTTCATTTCATAAACATATGCATCATCCATGTCATCATGCCATTGTCACTGAAACATACATATGCAACATTCGCAAATTCTGATTGTTTCATACTTGATTGCTTATGAATGGTAGTAGTGCAACATGTGACTGCAACATGAGTTTCTCATACCTTGAAACATGGCAACATGGTAGGAATGTGGCAGGTTAAAATTGCAACCAAAGTAATGAAACATGTGAAACATGGAATTGCAACATTTGAGTGAATTGCTTGTTTTGTTGCTTCATCACATGTGATCATTAGAAATTGGTATAGCACTTGTGTAAAGTGGTTGATTATGGTCTAATACACCTTAACTACACTTAGGGTAATTGTTTGGACATTGTTCATGTGGACCAAAATGACCAAATTGCCCTTTAGGAGAGGTTTGACTTGAAATGAACCTCAGAGTGACACTATTTGACTAATTCAAAAGTCCAACTTAGAGATCTTGCATGGCTGTGCACTCTTTACCAAAGTTGTAGCTAATTTATCAAGGAACAAAAGTTATTTTATGATCAACTCATGAAAATGTGTGGAATAGCCTCAAACATGGCCCACAAGTCCTTGTTGATGGTGGATTCAACACTAAAAAATATTTCTAAGTCCTTAAGTGATTTACAGTTTCGTGTACCAATGTTTGGAGGCTTGTATCTCCCTAACCAGGCCGAACCAACTCGAGCTCCAATTGAAGTTGTAGTACTCACTTAGGTCTTCAATTTTGTTAACTATACCATGAACCAGATCGCCACCGTTTGGGAGTTACGGATCATCGAATTCACGCTGTTAGTCATCGTCATTGAACACTGAATCGAAAATTTTAGAAAATGGTCAGAGCTCGCCGTGGCCGACCAGCATAGGAGCTAATCGCCATGTGGCGCGCATGCTCTGCCGATGCCTCCATGTCGCGTGTCTGAGCTCCAGATGAAAGCCAGCGCCTGCTCGACGCACTCGCCTGCTCCATTTGCACTCTTTTGTCTCCACCGCACGCAGCGCTGAGCTGCCATAGCTCCTCCAGTTTCGACCGAGTGTCGCCGTTGCTTTGTGTGCTCGCCACTACAAAAACACGTCGGCCATCTTGTTCCTAGCCTCGCCGTGATCTCCTCTACCACCTCCACCTTTTAGTCGGTCCATTTGAGCCTTGGTAAGGGCGTAATCGCTAATTCTTCCATTGCTGCCATGGCGGGACCTCGCCAGAGTTGGCGCTCCACGCGGCCAACTATCACCGCGACCTTCCCATCCTTTCTCTTCCTTGCGCTAGCTACTATGAGTGACGCTGAAGCTCGTAGGATCACCCACTAGGGCCGTGATGCCATAGCCTCGCCAGGGCCGACCAAGCCGTGGCCAAGCACCGCCATGGCCATCACCACCCCCTCTTGCTATGGTAATAGCCAAAATTGATGGCACCGTTAGATGCGGATGGATGAGGCAAACACCGTAGCACCGTTGGACTCGCCGGAGATGTCACCGGCGACGAGTTGCGTCGCCGTCTCTTCTTCCTCCCCTATCTGTCTCTCTGTCGGGCGGGTCCTAGTATATCAGTCACTGCAGCAGGAGGCGTCAGTGGGCCGCCGGGTCTGTTCGGGCCGGCCCAGCAGTAGTTCATTAGGGTTTCAATATTGTTTTGTTTTATTCTTTTCATAGATTTGTGTATAGATTCAAAAATATGTATCTCCTAGTTGGTAGATTCAAATAATGTGGTTCTAATTTTGCTGAGTTCATGATAATGTCTAGTTTTTATTAAAAATATAATTTATGCTATGTTCTGTTATGAAAAATAGAGTTGCTAATTATCTCTTTTAATCATGAAAGAAATAGGGGTAATTATATCTTTTTCTATGTAGCTCCAAATGGCATGAAATGTTTATGGTGTACTGCTCATATCATGAATATCTTGTAGTTAAATTTTCATATATTTTGGACACTGTATGTAGGAGATAGAAAATTCTCTTGTTTGCATGGATGGATCTTGTGTGGATTTTCATAATTTTTCTATAGATCCTAGTAAGGGTAAAATTTGGTGAGTGCTGTTCTTATGCTAGAATGATGCTAGGAAAAATGAGAAATCTGTTGCTTGACACTTTTCAATAGGGTTTCCTAATTATGCTAAAAATAGATATGCCACCTATTATTTTAGATATAGAAAGTTCTGCTTGCCCAATGGCTTTGAAATTTTTATGGTAGTCTATGTGAAGCATGAGATAGCTACTGTAATTTTTGT
Organism: Miscanthus floridulus; assembly: GCF_019320115.1. Taxonomy (NCBI): domain Eukaryota; kingdom Viridiplantae; phylum Streptophyta; class Magnoliopsida; order Poales; family Poaceae; genus Miscanthus; species Miscanthus floridulus. The sequence continues at coordinate 26,305,200 of NC_089591.1, read as the reverse complement.
AGATTTTTCTAAATAGTTTTACTATATATTGCTTTAATCACCTAATTAAATAAATAAATTAGAAAAGGATATTAAACTAATTTATTTAAAAGTTGGCACTATACTTTCTAATGTTCCTCTAGTATGCACAACAAGTTGGTAAACTTGGTTTGGTCCAATTATGCTTTTGCATCATCACTAAATATTTAATTTAGTAACCCTGTCATTTCTGGACAGATTCTAGGTTTACTAGAATTCGAATTGGTTAACATAAGAATCATGCTTTGATGTTTATAAATGATTTGTAGAGAATTTCATAAGCTTTCCAGAATGTCCTCTTGCAAGTCATTTGAATTTATAGAACTCTGGTTATGATTGAATTAAGGAACTACCCTGTGTGCATACGAAACTTTAACTGTTGTTTTAAGTATGCCTTTACTATTCCTAAGCTTGTGGTAATGTTCCTAGGTGTTAGGCCTTTAACTGAAGATGAGCATCTTTATCTTAGGTTATGCAAGTTAGGTAAGTTGATCTTGTTCTTCAAGTTAAGTTAGATACATGTTTTAAAGTGATTTGAATAGAGCTATTCTTAATCGGTAAACGAGTGTCCAATGATGTTTTCGTTGAACATTTACTGTGATTCATTCATCATGAGCATCATATCATTCCTTATGCATCCATGATATTTATCTTGTGCATCGGCATGCAATAGGTGTACCAGAGGGTGTGACACTGCTGGAATTCGAGGAACCGAGTAGGGGAGTAGCTAGCAGCCAACACCAGGAGGTTCAGGAGGTGCAGCCTTTAGGAGAAGTGCCAGACAAGGTCACCGTTGAGTGCCCGGATCACCGTCCATGCAACTTTGTGAAAGGCAAGCCCCGGAGCATATTAAGCCTCCTAATTTCTGAAATGCAGTTAAAGTATTATTGTTACATATATATTATTGCATTAAGTTTAGGTGTTGGATGCAAACACTTGCTGCATTGGTTATCCAATCCTTGTCCAGATATTGATACCCTGAATCCTATGTAGCTCAGGCACATGTAGTGCTTAGCCCTGCTTAAACACGGTAGAAGTCAGGTGATTTCCTATCACCTGCGAGATATAGGAAGATACATATGGCACGGTTGGCTATATTTGCTATCGTGGAAAAGAACCAGTCTTAATTTGAAATGAAGACCAAACGGAGGCTTGCCGGTTTGCAGTGACTCCGTCTATGTCGCTTAAGGACTGAATCTTGGAGACTTTCCTGTTCATGTTGAACGCATGCCTCTCTCTTAGTTGGCTAGGTCTGGAGACTGACCACAAAGCCAAGTAGCTCACCTCAGGCTGGGAGTCGATAAGTATAAAGTACGCCTTGGAAGGGAGCCGTAGGCTTGAGTCCAAGGGCAGGTGATTTAAAAGTCCTAATCGTCCTGGCAGAAGGGTAATCCCTAAGAGCGCTGGTGCTGATCGAACCCACAAATTTGGTTCCTGAGTTGTCCCAAAGGTGACCCACGGCTACCCTTGCAAAGTTTGCCAGGGTGAGAGTTAGGAATACCCCCTCAGCTGAGTTGTAATTCAATTCGAGTCGCCGTCTCTCCCGGTTAGTGAGAACTTGATGGGCTTATCTCCAAAGTAGATACACTAAATAACATAATGGTTCAGAAATGATGATATGATGATGACGCCTTATTATACCTGCTATGGTTAATATTGTTTGCTCCTAATAAGTTAGTGCTCTAGTACAGGTGCTAATCTAGTGGACAGGCAAATGATGATAAGCTTGATGCTAAGTTTAAATTGGTTACTATATTCATAAGCTCTTTTATGCAACTATGTCAAGCTAGCCCACCTCATAAGCCTTGCATGACCCTTGGTGTCTTTTATTTCTGGTTTTGATGGGTAAGTCTAGCTGAGTACCTTCTCAGTACTTAGGGTTTATCTCCCACCTATTGCAGATGACCTAGTTCTACTTTGGTTGCTGCAAGTACTGCCTTCTCCCAGCTGGGGATGAAGACTAGACCATTGGGCACGGTCTTTACTAGTTCTCATACCTAATGATGCTTTTGTGGGACATGACTCAGATCTAGCAATGTATTTGAAACTATGAAGTTATGTACTAAACTATGTTGCTTCCATAAATTTGAACTTGGTTTGTAATATTTTATTCTCACTCTGATGGATGTAATCCGAATGCTACTTGTGAACTATTGTAACAAATGATGTGTTGTGTTGAATCACTACGGTCTTAGTTTGTATGTTGAGAGTTGGTTGAAATCCTTTGTGATTTCTGGACTACCGGGATTATGGGAGCTTAAGTACAGGAATTTGATCACTTCGGTGATTGTTTTTGTACATACGCTCTTATGATTTGGTTGGTTCGGTTATAGTTATGGCTCAAATTTGCTTGGCGCTTGCTTCGATTCCAGCGATGACTGACCAAGAATCTGAGTAGTTGTCCCGAAGGAACTCTGAATACACACTTGTTTGGGTTCAATTTCCACCTCCATCTTTTTAGATTTTCGAAGGTTTGCTTTAAGTCTTCAATTAGTGTATCTGGGTTTTTTGTCTTTATTACTACGTCATCCACGTATGCTTCTATGTTTTTGCCGATCTAATCACCAAGGCAGGTTTGGATAGCTCTTTGGTAAGTGGCACCAGCATTCTTGAGTCCAAATGACATGGTTTTGTAGCAGTAGGCACCGAATGGAGTGATGAAAGATGTCTTGCTCTGGTCTTGTTCCTTTAATGCGATCTGGTGATATCCTAAATAGCAATCAAGGAAGGATAATAGGGCAGATCCTGCTATTAAATCAACTATCTAATTAATGCATGGTAGCCCTGAATGGATCTTTCGGGCAGTGCTTATTGAGATCTATGTAGTCGACACACATGCACCACTCGTCCTGTATTCTTTTTCTGTACTAGAACTGGGTTTGCTAGCTAATCTGGATGGAGGATTTCTCTGATGAATCCGGCTGCCATTAGCTTTGTGATTTCTTTTTTAATTGCTACCTTCTTGCCAGGGTGAGAATCATTGTAGTCATTGCTTCATAGGCTTGGAGCCTTCATTGATATCAATTTTGTGCTCAGCCAACTCTCTTGGGACCCCTGGCATGTCGGCTGGCTTCCAAGCGAAGATATCTTTGTTGTCCTGAAGAAAGTTGGTAAGCGCGAGTTCCTATTTTGCCGAGAGGTGGGCGCTGATGGTTGCCATTTTGGAGGGATCACCGGTGCCCAGGTCGATTTGCTTGACGTTGGCTTCTTTTGGTGGTGCTAGGATGCTGGGTTTTTTAGCCGGTATCTCTAGCTTTTCTGGGCTTATTTCTGCTACGATAGTGGCTATTTCTTTTCTACCATCGGCGGTTTGTGCTTTTGCTGCAATTTGGATTGCCTAAACATCATAGTCAAAAGCATGCTTCAAATCACTCCGCAGAGAAAGGACACTATTAGGCCCTAGCATCTTAAGCAACAGGTACAGATAATGCAGTATCGCCATGAATTTTGCTAGTGCTGGGCGCCCAAGGATTGCGTGATATGATGAATCGAAGTCTGCAACTTCAAACTTGATGAACTCTATACGGTAGTTCAAGGGAGTCCCAAAAGTAACTGGTAGAGTGATTTGTCCAAGTGGCATTGCTGCCTTGCCAGGTACTATGCCATAAAAAGGCATGCTTGTTGGTGTAATCATCTCAGCGAGTTGTAGTCCCATCTTCCTTAGAGTTTTTGAAAAAATGATGTTGAGTCTGGCTCCCCCATCTATTAGTACTTTTGTGACAGTCATATCGGCAATAGTTGGATCTAGAACCTAGTGGGTAATGGCCTGCATTTCCTATGATAGTCCATTGGTCTTCTCTTGAAAATTGGATTGGATACTATGACCAATTGAGATATCTTGGTGTTGTTGGTTCTGCTGCTATGATGGTTCATAACGCTAGCTTTTCTTGATGTTTGCTTCTAGAATCTAGAACCCCAGCAAAGATTACTGCTACTGTCCCCTTGGATTTTTGGAATCCCTTGTCTTCGTGGTTGTCTTCTTTTTCTGATTGCCTTCTTTGGTATTCTCTTTACTATCTTTTCTTATGTATCGATCTTTGAAGGTGTAGCAATCTCCGATGGTGTGATTTCCTTTGGGGTGCAAGATGCAACACATGTTTTTAATGTCATCATACCTTCTGGGCTTGGAAAACTTCCTTGATTTGTCAGTCACTGCTACGGTGTTGTCTGGTCCACAGTTTTCTTTCCTGATGTCTGTTGTTTCGATGATTTTGCTTGTCTGGGTTGTCTCGGTTGTTTCTATCTGGGAACCTATCTCGTGTCTTTTCTTCTGTAGTAATCATCTTTTCCACTATTCGTCTGAATTCTTTATTGTTTCTTGGGTTTTCTTTGTAGAAGTCTTGAAATTACCACCTAGCCATGATTCCATGAGAGAAAGCTTCGATTACTTCTCAGTTGGGTGATGTCATGTACTTGAGCTCGTAGTTCACCAAATCGTCGATAGTAATTTCTGAGACTTTCACCTCCTTTCTGCTTGAGTCCTTTTAACTCTACGTGGGTGATTGGGTGTGTAATGATTCCCGTGAAATTTTCATAGAAAGCTCTTTGCAAGTCCTCCCAATTTCTAATTGATCCTGGATTCAATTTGTCAAACCATTGAAGGGGGACATGGTTTCTAGGGCCATGGGAAAGAACAAGGTCTTGATGTCATCATCTCCTCCGACCAATTCAATCGATTGTGAGTAAATCCTGAGCCGCTGCCTTGGTTCAGTCTTGCCATCATACTTGGAGTGGTTGGACGGCTTGAACTTGTGAGGTAGTCATATTGAAGCAAGTCTGTTCACAAAATAGGGGAATCTATCGTGTGTTCTGGCTTTTGTGTATTCTGATTTAGCACCCCCTTCTTGCCAACTATTGTCTTGGTGAGAGTAGTTTCGCGTGGCTGTCCGAGTAGGTGCTTTGCTTTCGACCTTTCTTGGTTGTTCAACTCAGGTCGTTTTGACTATGGTTTCTTCTACTTTCTCTGTTGTGACTTCCACTTGGCCCAAGTCTCTTGAAAGTGGACTTCCTTTAATTTTGATCTTCCTGCTCATGAGATGTTGACCTAGGCAGGTAGTCTTGAGCGGGTCCTTCCATTGTGCGTCCTAAGGACTATTGATCGGAGAAAGTCCCAGAGCTATTCTTGTTTTTCATTGGGATGTGAGGTCGCCCTGAGTTCTTCTAGTGCTTTTCAGATCTTATCATAGGGTGTATTCACCGCTCGTCCTTCTTTGACCTCTCATTCTGATTTTCTTCTATTGTACTTGGCTAGATCTGACTCATATCTGATCCAAGCTTCCTTGCGCTACCTAGTGCGGCATTGACATCCTTGTTTCAATTTGTTCTTTCTCTCTCTGGCTTGCCTCTAACTCTCAGTTTCACCATCATGCCCCTGGGTCAAGGGTGATATGTTGGACTTAGATTCATCTGATGACCTGACATCGGGAGCTTCTAGGGGGGACCAATGGTGATCGAGGATGGTGAACCATGAATACTTCACGTGCGTGAATTGCTCCGCTATTGGCATCGGTTTCCACACTATCGGAGCAGTTGATAACTTTAGTAGAGGCTTCAAGGTCATAGATCGAGTCTCCTTCTTGGTAGGGTAGAATTGCTATTGTTGCATTGTCGACTAGTTGGGTGCCGCTATCCTTAGGAATGGAACCTAGCCAGTGGACGATGCAGTCTTGAGATGTTATAGTTAACATGAGACCTTCCTAGGCTCCTTTTAGTGGCATTCTAAGCACCGGATTGATGGATCCTTTGGGCTGTGTTTGATAAGATGTTGCCATGTTGTGGAGTCTGAATGAAAGAGGACCTGACTTCTTAAAAAGACTTTGAGTGCACCCTGAGTTGTAGTCTTGATAGACCAAGGCCGCGTTCTTAAGCCCCATCGGAAAAGAACTCGGTTTCTCAGAAGAACTCGGATAAGACTCCATTTCAGATGTGGAACCTGAGTTTGAGTTGGATGTGCAAAGTCGTGAGATTTGGATCAAATTGGACATCATGAGTTGCGCGAATCTTCCAGTGAGTTGACCTATCATAGTCGCCGAAATAGAATGGTCTTCGTGGTGATTCGAATCTTCGAAGAGATGGCTTTGGAGCTTGCCATTGTCGTCTGCCTCGTAGATCCATGAGCCAAAGATGAAGGTTGATCCTGTCGAGAAGATCATGTTGTCGAGGTCCATCGAGCTCTCGGATGCAAAGTCACCGAAAGCCCCTACCTGGCGCGCCAGCTGTCAATGTTTGACCATCGATAGCCTGCCATGGGGGTACCCGGGGTAGTATGTTTGGGCTTCAGTGTATGTGAAACTCGATGGTTAACGCAAGAGACAGTCGATTTATCCTAGTTTGGACCCTCAATCATTGATCGAGTAATAGCCCTACATCCAGTCAGCATTAGCCTTTACGTTGGATTGATTGTAAAGTGTTATGTCGTCAAAGTCGTGTCTCTAGGAACCATGCCCTCCTTTATATAGTCAGGAGGTCAGAATCCTAGTCGGTTTACAATGAGAGTTCCTAGTAGGATTACAGAATACTACTACTACTAAGATTACAGGGGAAGAATCCTAGTTAGACTAGATCTTCTCCCTTCCTTGCGGGGTATCCTATGGGTCCCACACCGACACTTACCCTTTGCTAGTCCCTGAGCAAAGTTAAACTTGAACAATGGATCAGGAGTTGCTACAATGCTTTCACGCCTCAAAAGTACATATGCATTCAATCAAAAATTAACCACTGGACTAGAATAAACTGATCTAACTTTCAAACTTTGTAACACCCCAGTGTTAAGCTTTGCATTTGACATCTATATTTCATGAGCACAAGCATCATCCAAGCATTCATGAACATGAGCATATGAAATGTTGATTTATATGTGTTTATGCTTGCAATCATGTATGACCAATGTATGAGATGGTTTTGAGGTCATGAAAACACCTTAGACACATCTAGGATGGTAAATGGAACAATGTTTGTATTCATGACCTAGGCCAATTTTGCTTCTAAGTGTTGGTTTCCTTTGAAATGCCATTTCCATGATGCTAGTTTGACCAAAGTTGAACAGTGGCTTCGATTGTTTGCCTGGCTATGAGACCTGAATAAAAGTTGTAGTACTTGACTAGGGTAACAACTTTTATTTTTGGGTCAGGGTCTAATTTAGTGCATAGCATGCTCAAAAATAGCTCACAAATATCAACAAAATGCTGTTTTGAGACCTGCAAAATTTTCTAAGTGTTGAAATGGTTTTTAGTTTCAAAGTACCTTAGTTTGGAGCAATGTAGTTTGTTAACCAGTGAGAATTAGATGATGGTTCTTCAAGCAATGTTGTAGATGGCATGTAGCTCTACAATTTTTGTTAATGGAGTTTTTGCAACAGACGAACGGATTAGGAGTTACATGGGGTTGATGTGGCTTTGTCAGTCGGCGATGGCGGCGTCTGAATCGCATGGATGCACACGACAGTGGTCGATCGGCCATAGGCCATGGCCGTCGTGTTGCGGTGACATGCCAGTGTTGGCCTGGCCGGTCAGGCTAGCACGGGCGCATAAATGCCATGCACTCGCCGCTCACTCCAATCACCCGCCCTCACCTTCTCCCTCTCACTCTGCCTCTCCAAAGCACAGCGCCGAGCCAGCCATAGCCGCTCACCACCGATGTAGCCTCACCAGCTAATTTGTCTTGGCCACAACTTCTATGCCATCACCTCCACCTCCTCGAGCCACCAGCACCACCTATGGACCCTAGGTACTATGGCATTTCACCTCGCCATAGCCACCGTCGTCACTGGAGTGCCGCCGCACTCGCGGCTCACCGTGGTCCCGCCATTTCACCGCACCACATGCCTCCACCTCCTCTGGTCCAGCACTACGCTAGATTCTAGATGCTTAGTCTAGAGCTAGGAATGATGTCACTGCTTGATGGCGGTGGAATGAGTCGCTGCTCCACATGTGCCCACCATGGTCATCGTGGCACTAGAGCTCGCCACCTCTGAGTTGGTTCATCGTCTCCCTCCTTTCTCTCATGCCTTAGGTCGAGTAACCCTAGACATCGCTAGTGGCATGACGAAGACCCACCATTCGCTGCCGTCTAGCTAGAACAACATGAGCACCGTCGTGCTCCGTGCACCACCGCATGGCCATGCACATGACCAAGCTCACCGACACCACCTTGAGCCCTCACCTACACCGTGTAGCTTCGCTAGGTCACTAGGATGGAGTAGCCATCCTCACCTGAGTGTGCCATAGCCAAAGATGGCTGGTGTACTGCTGCCAGACCTCCGCCATCTGCCATGGGCGCCGTCGAGCTTACTTCGGTGAGCCATCGAGCCAACTAAGCCTACCAGTCGATGCGCATGGGTGAGATGAGTGTAGTGGTGAAGACGCTACCGCTGGAGACCTTGCCATCGGTGAGTTCTCGCTGGCCAACACCATCCCCTATTTTGGTCCTGCTGATGAGTGGGTCCCTGTTGACCACGGGCCCCAGCTGTCAGTCTGTGTGATGATGTGATTTTCTAGATTTATTTTACAGATTTGAATGCATGTTTCTAAAATTCATATCTAGAGCTAGGAGTGTCCAATTTTGGTGAACCAAATTTTGTTGGATTCATCATGAAGTGTAGTATTTGATAAAAATATGAGATGCACTGTTTCTAGTATTTTTCTAGGAGAATAAAATGTAGCTAGATAAATGCTTTTTAAATGGTTTCTATCTTGTAAATTGCATAACTTGAGCTAGAAAAGTGATAAAATTGTGATTCCAATTTTGTAGGTCTTGTGTTGACATGCTCTAGCTAGGAAAAATATTAAACCTATGATCTTCCTATTTAATCCTAATGAATTGTTAGTTTCTAGTGGAATTAATTAGGGTAAAAATATGTAACATATGATTTTGCAAATTTTTACACAGTAATCTTATGCTTGGAGGAATGTAAGAAAAATATTAAATCTGTTGCTTAACACTTTTCACTATACTAAACTATTCTTGCTAAAATAAGGCTATATAACTTGTCATTTTTGTAAAGGTAGTTATACTTATCCAAATGGCATGAAAATTGTATAGTAGACTATTAAGGTTATTTGTAGACTACCATAATTTTATCAAAATTTATTAAGCACTACAAATATTATTTAAGGAAATTAATAAATGGATATAAATAAATTAGTTATGTTGAACCATGATGTTTTCTATGGTGCTTGTGATGCATATGATATGTTGATGTTATTAGTTAGGCTTAAAAGCAATTGGTTGTATGCAACTAGTTAATTATTGCTTTATAATTCAACTAGATGGCTGCATGTATAGTTTCGGTTGTGATGATAATGGTCTTTTTCTGTAAAACTTGTTCATAACAAAGTTGTAGATAACTTACTTATCTACCTTGTGTTAAATTTTCATAGTCATAGGCCTTATGGTTTAAGAATTATGGTAGTTAGAAGTCTGCTATCCAAAATGCTTGCTCTCTGGATAGATTTGAATGATTGAATTGTTTGACTTAGATCACTGCTGAATCACATTAAGATGATTAAAAGAATGTTGTAGCCAATTTCATAAGCTTTTCAGAAGGTCCACAATCATATTATTTTGATGTGTATAACTCCAATTATCATCAAAACAAGTGGTTGTTGTCTTGTAGTCTAGAAAATGTTTTACATAAGTGTTTGTTTAATTATTAGAGAAGAGATAAGCACCTACTCAGTAAAATATGCAACTTGTTATTACTTGATGCAAAGCCATTGAAAACACATGGGAGGATGCATTCATCACATCATATCATATTATACATGTCACCATATATGCATTCGTGATATCTTATTTCATGCTCATGAATATAGGATCATCCGAAGAAATAACTCTATTGGAGTTCAACGAAGAAGAAGAGGAGGATCAAGAGGAGATGCCTTAGACCGTAGCTCTAGGAGAAGAGGAACAAACTCTCAAGGATCTCCCTGAGTGTTGGGATCACCGACCAACCTCTTTCCTCAAAGGCAAGCCCGGAGTATTTTTAGTCTCCCATGTTTTACAAAATATCATTTGAGTCCATTATGTTTGATGGATTAGGTTATAAGATTTGATTGGAAACATTTGATGCATAGAACTACCTTGTCCAGTTACATATACCTTTAACTCTATGTAGGTCCAGGATCAAATATATGCTTAGCCATGCTTAGACCGGTAGAAGTCGGGTGATTTCCTATCACCTGCGAGATATAGGTGGATACTAAAGCATGGTTGGCTATATTTGCTATTGTGGAAAAGAACCATGGGGTAATGTAAATGGAGGCCAGGCGAAGTCTATGTGTACGTTAACTCGTGTGATTCTGTTTGTGCTAGATAAGGACAATACCATTGTTGATGCTTCTAACATGATTGAATGCATGCCTATTATGCAGCTGGCCAAATAACTCGTTTCGACCACAAGGCCAAGTAGCTCAACTTAGGCTAGGCCCTGTTCTATAAAAGTGCACACTCTAGATGGTAGTAAGGATGTGTGGGGAGCTAGACATGAGCCCAAGGATAGGGTAGTCCTGATCATCCTAGCAGTTGGTTGTCCCTGATTGTGCGGCGCTGGTCGAACTCATAAAATGTGTACCTGAGTTATACCAAAGATGACCGTTGATCTGGTCTGCCTGGTTTTGTGTTAGGAATAAATTCCCAGCTAGTTGAAATTTATTTGAATCGCCGTCTCTCCTAGATAGTGAGAAACTTGGCTAGTCCCAACATCGTATAACTATGTGGAATGAGATGGTTCGGATGAACATGGAATTACTACACCGGCTATGGTTACTATTGTATGCTATTAAATGATATACCACATGTTTGGCACATGTTAGTTGCTAATCTAGAGATGAATAGCTATAATTAACTTGATGACCGAAGTATAATTGTACAACTGAATTAGTCGCTTTTTATGCAAAATATTGTCAAGCTACCTCCACTTATAAAGCCTTGCATAATCCTTAGAGTCACCTTATTTTTGATTTATGATGGGTAAGTCTAGCTGAGTACCTTCTCATACTCAGGGTTTTATTCCAATTATTACAGATGGTACAGTTTATCATGGCTATTAGAAGACCTGCTTTTGTCCCACCATGGACGAGGAGTGAGCCCTGGGCAGGCATCTCTTATTAATCCTTCTTATATGCTTTTGTGGGAGTGTGATCATGAGTTGGCACTGTATTTGAACTATGATGGTAGATGATAGTTCCAAACTTTAATTTGCTTCGGCTACTATTTTACTCGAACATGGTTTGTAATAACCTTAATTTGTACTCTGATGAATAAACTATATTTGTGAACTTTGTGTAACATGTGACATGTATGTTGAATCATGTAGGATCTTGGTTGTTGTAACACCCAAAAATTTGTCTCTTTTAAAGTAGAGTTAAAATGATTTATTTATGTATTTTGTGCACATGAAATATAGGAAAATAAAATTTTTCATTAATTTAAAATACATCATAAGGTAGCAACATGTTTGAGCATACAAGCCATTGCATTTGATGTTATTGGTTGAGTGGTTTTAGTTGAAAATTCAAAATGGTTAAAATGCTCTTCAAATGAAATTAAAAATGGCTTTGAAATAAAAGAAAGGAAAGAAAAGAAAATTAGGAAATAAAAGAATTTAAAAAGTTGTATAATTTATTTTTGAAAACTTACCAAAATTTCTCATTTATATTTGAGATGAAAAGTATATTCAAAACTCTATTTGAATTTGCATTTGGTTTACATTTGAATTAGGATTTGAAAACTAAAAATAGAAAAGAATTTGATTTGGAAAAAAAAAGTCTTGCTCCCTACCTTTTCAGCCTAGCTAGGAACCGGCCCGGCCCTTTTCTCCCTTTCCCTCCTCCACTTGGCCTGCTACCCTGCTGATCGGCCTAGCCGCACTCCCTCTTCCCTCCCTCATGCACCCGCCCTGCTCTTCCCAGCCCCGGCCCACTGATCGTGGCCCGCAATGCGCCATCGCCCCGCGCGTCTCCCCCTCCCTTCTCTCTTCCCCCCCCCGCACCGGCCTACTTCAGCACGGCCCTTTCTCCTCCGCACGCGCACCCACAGCCCACCAGCGTGGCCCGCATCGGCCTGCCTCGGCTTCCTCTTCAGCACCCGCATATGCTCCGCTCCCCTTCCTCTCACTACGACGAGGGTCCCACTCATCAGCGCGCACCGCACGCATTCCCTTCCCCCTCACTGTCTCACGGACCTCGCATGTGAGCACCTCCTCTCCCTTTCCTTTCTTCTCCGGTTGCTCTTTCCTTTCTTGCTCCCATTAATGGCGCACGCCAAACGGCAAGCCGCCCACGCCTGTATGGAAGGCGACCGAATCCTGCCCGCGCCCCTGCTCCACTTCCTTGTATGCCATAGCCCCGCCTGCCTATAAAACTCGAGCCGCACCTCTCCCCTCTGCCCTTCTCCGTTCGCTGCTCGAAGCTAGCCACCACCGTCATAGCTCCGCCGCTCTGGTGCGCTATCCTCATCACCGACGCGCCCGTGAGCACCGCCATTCTCCCCGCGCCCGTAGGTAACTCCGATTTCGCTTTTTGGCCTTGATTCACTCGGATTCAACCTCACCCGTGCCCTCCCTCTCTCTCCATATCACCGCCGTCGTCGACCGCCCCTTCCGAGCCTCCCTAGACGCTGCGCTCCCCACCAGACGACCTCGCGGTGAGCTTCTCCACCTCCCGGTGTTCTCCATTCCTCAAAAAGTGCGCTAGAACTCCGTATCCGCAAGCGCTCAATGCCACCGCCCATGGCGTCCTCACTGGAGACGAGGAGCAGCGCCGGACAATCATCCGCACTCACCTTGCGCTGTTGGATTCCCTATAAACGGCCAAGATTAGATCGCCGGTTTGGTTAACTGGCCGGTCCACCAGGGACCCGTAGACCCGTTCCACCCTACCACATCAGCGCGTCCACCAAACGCATGGCACACCACGCCAACCAGCGGCTGCCGCATGGCACACAGTCAGCCGACGTGGTCAAACCACAGTCAAGCCTTGCACGTTTTGTAGATTAGCCCTTGCGTTTTGAAGTAATCAACCCGTGATCCAAATCAGTTCAAAATAATTTCTTTTAGACCCTGTTTTTATTCGTTTAGGACCCTATCATTTCTAGAATAGTATGCCCAGTCGAAAATGCATTTAAATTCAGAATTTTAATTGTTTTAATTCAAATTTGAGTTCAATTATTTACAGAAATGCCATTGAACCTTATTTTATGTGTAACTTTTGTGTTTTAAGTCTGATTTGATCCGTTCGAATTGCATTAGGATTATATTTACGTATTCTACATGTTTATACAACTATTGGACATGTTTTCAATATTTAAAATTCATGGGTAGATTTAATCTATTATTCAATTAAAGGAAAACTTGTTTAAATCATAACTTATTCGTTTCAATTCTGAAATAGTCCGTTCAAGTTGCGTTTGTTTCATAACGACGAAATCTACACATTAGTAATGATGTTTACTATATTACTATTTCATAAAAATCATAGTTTAAATCATATCTTGATTAATGGTTATGCAACTAGGTTTTATACATAAAATATAATTTGTTTTACTTTTGTTTTATAATCTAAATTTAAAATTGACTTAATTATAAAATATCTTTTGTGTATGAATTTATATGGTTAACATAAATGAAGCCTATAGTTTTCTTTTCCACGTATTAGGCAAATCCCTCGGTAGCTGTAACTTTTCAACTATAGCTTCGATTAGCGTGCCTCTCGCGACTGTGTGTTCGTAGTGATGTGTAGAATTGTATATCAATCTCTTTCACTTAATTTTCTATGATTGGTGTACTATTTTGATATAGATGCAATTGTATGCTATGCATGTATGTGTATGGATGTTTGTGTGGTGTTCTACGATTACGTCCAGTCGGTGAGATACACGTGGTGATCTAGAAGAAGAAGAAGGACGTTAAGATTAAAGCTTACCGAAGGATCAGTGTGTAAGGCAAGTATAGCATGGGACCATCCTTGTTACCTAATCACATTTAATCACTAAATTCATATTGCATGTGTCTCCCTTGTTGCCAAATAGGATATCCTAGATATTTGATATCTTGTACCTTGAAACCTTTAGGACATTGCATTGGATAGTTTTTGCTAGTGCTTAATCAAAACCATGATCTTGTAACTTGACTAATGGTATATGCAATAAACATTAAAACATGACTTTTTAGTAACATGGAAACAGGGGGCTAGAGTGTTTATATGCTTTAGATTCCTCTCCTTAAGGACTTATCTGTAAGCGATCATCCAAGACTTATAGTACAGCTGTGAGGGCCATATGGCTCTGGCTTTAGCTCAGTATGAGGATCTTTTCTAGCTTGTTAGTGGTTACCTTTCAAGCACATGGTATGTTTCCTTTGCTGCTGGGAAGTGTGTACCATGCTGCGATGCCCATGCATGCCACTCCTAGAGATGGGCCACATACGCCTAGTGGCCCTAACTTGTTAGATGAATTCTTTGAAAGGCTTCATAGTGAATCCTGCCAACCTTCCTTGAAAGTGGGTCAAGAGAATAGCTACCTCGGGCGAAAGGGTAAATCACGACTCATAGTGAACATGTATAAACTCTGCAGAGTATAAAACTGTTATAACAGCCGTGCTCACGGACACGAGCAGCCTTGGACCCTTATGGAATACAGATGATCACTAATGGATAATGATGATGTTAATAATTAACTGTTTATGCTATACATTATTCATGTTTACCCGATCATGTGTTTATGGGAATGATAAATTCTTTGCCACTTAATTGCTTAAAAAGATGATCTATTAAAGCTAATCGCAGTAAACCAGTGTCAGCCCTTTTGAGCCTCATGAACCCCATGGTATAATTGTTAAGTATGATATGTACTTATGCTTGCTTTATTTTTCTATACATTGGATAAAAATCCCAGATGAGTACCAGATTGCTGGTTTGGAGGAGTTAGGCTTGTGGTCAACTAGTCAGTCGTCCCTATGCATTTAGAGTCTTTGCCAGAAGATCAGAGTCAACTTTCCACTATCTATACTCTGAGGGTACTTTTCTTTTACTAATACGTTATATAATAAGTATTGTCTCTTGATATTACCCTTATTTGTGGCTATATGTGAGATTTGACTTCCTGGGCTCACATATAGTGTGTATTTAGTTTTGTCTTTAAAACCGGATGCTACAGAGTGGTATCAGAGCAATGCTAACTGTAGGATGCAAGCCTAGATAGAACTGGACGTTTTAGCATGCTTTTATCTTGCTTAGTTCTTGTTTTCTCTCCAACCTTGCTATTTGCTAAAATTTATGCTCACTTCTGCCTCTACCTGTTATGAAAACTTTATCTCTATTCTCAATCCTCTATCTTTGTCTATATAGATGGATCATAATAAGGAGACCACTGGTATCAAAGGTCAGGAGGACCAAGCTATGTTGCCCTTGACTGCATTCAACAAGGAGAAGTTTGTAGCTGTGCAACAACAAGCACCAAAAGGAATGACTCAACCTAGGAGTTTTCAACAGTGCTTGCCACAAGGTCAAACCAACATACTGAAGGGACTAGTGAAGAGACAAGTAGTAGAAGCTTGGAAGAATATGAAGTCCAATGAAGATATTGGAAGAATGTCACATGAATGCCAAGATCACCCATAACAGAAGCAAGAACAGAAGGTCCAGAAGAAACAAGAGCAAGGAAGTAAAGCAAAGAGAAACTACATCCAAGGAAGATTGAATAATGTGGATATGATGACCACTCATGGAGCTAAGGAGGTTGTGTATGGTTTCATTCCAGTAAACTCAACTCCTGCCACAGTGCTGTTTGATCCTAGTGTGTCACATTCATGTATCTCTAGTGCATACGTAAAGGAACATAAGATAACTATGCTTCCAATGAGGAGACTAGTGATAGTTAAGTCCCCAGAAGGAGAAATGAAAGCAAACCACAAATGCCCAAGAGTTAGTCTTAACATCAAAGGAGTAAAATTTGAAGCAAACCTTATTGTATTAGAGTTAGTGGACATTGATGTCATTCTTGGAATGGGATGGATGTCAGCATGTAAAGGAGTGATCAAGTATGCCTAGCATTCGGTGCTTCTAACCACACCATTAGGAGAAAGAATTGAGTATGAAGGTATTCAGCCTGTACCTGAGGATAATGTGGATAAGAAGAGAAAGGAGGTCTCACCAGAGTCAGAATCATGAAGAAATCAACATTCAAGTTCTATTACATCGTCACATCCAGCTCCAATCCCTAGTCAGTTAAACTCAGACTCTAAAGAATTGGAAGTTTCTCAAGCTAAGGTTACTCCACTCTTTCCACATGAGGTATGCATAGATGGGTGGACAATCACCTACATGGAGTTTCAACCCTGAAGGATCAAGCGAGCTAAAAAAAGTGGTCTAGTCAAACAAAGATGAACTTACAGAGTCAGCAAGCTAACAATACTCTAAACAACAATTCTGTGGAGTATGACATCACTAGAGATCTAGCTAAGAGAAAGTGTTATCATTGCCAGCAGGAAGGACATTATGTTAAATCTTGCCCATAGAAGAATCAACAAATATGACATGGAGGTAGCTAGAGTTAGGTTAATACAGGACTACCACCAGCAAGTGATGGTGACACACAATACAAAGGAAGCCCATGATGAAATTGATGTAGTGGATGACATGTCACTCCCATGCGAGAAATGTCCCTATAATCATGCCATTTTTAAGAATTAGGAATTTTTGCCCCTCATGTAATAAAAATGATAGTATCGCAAGTGAG